>NC_142369.1:23452500-23520000 GCF_059441005.1 Hippichthys cyanospilos | reverse complement strand
AAAGTGCTGGTAATGTCTAATATATACAGTATGATCTACAAACATTCCTGATATTGTGTGTGGTATTGCGCACCTACTGTGTATAAAGTGTCTAAGTAGTCTAAGTAAGTGATATATATATATATATATATATATATATATATATATATATATATATATATAAATATACACACACATCTGCGTTTGGGCTCGTAAGGCGAATTCACTGTATGACGGGCAATCCAAACCTATGTTAAATAGCTAATGCGTTTAGAACTCCAGGTAAAAACATCAAAATTGTACATACATAGTAAAATTGGTACCCAAAATACAATGGTTAGTGCTATGTATATATAATATATATGTATACAATCAGAAAAATAAATTAAAAATATTCCATATAAACCATCATCTTCTCTAACATCACTAGCATCATCACAGCACCCGTTCAAGTTTGAATTAAGCAGTAAAATGCACTAATAAATATGGTGTTGTAGCCACTCATAATGAAACAAAGCTTTACCATTTCGCCATCTTGAAACGAGTGAGGCCGACCAATAGCTGACCACAATCTCCGTCATGTGATGGCAACAGAAAATAAGTGCAATTACCTACGCCTACAGATGGAGACAAAGCAACACACACACACACCGTGAATCCCTGGTTTACAATGTCCCTGCCTCACGTTTTTTCACCTTACGACGTCCCCTCTCTACACCCCCCTTCTCCCCCCCTGCAGTACCTCAAACATGGCAATCAGTGTGCGTGTATGACTCTCAGTCACTCAGCGCTCATATGTCTATACGCGCGTCGCTAAATACGTCACTACAATGCTCGTCTGCTATTGGTTGACGTCACTACTTCCTTAGATGCTGGCTTGGCGTCCAGGAAACACTAAGACGCTGGTCTGCTCTTGGTCGGTGTCACTCCTTCCAAAATGGTGGAACGTTAAAGCTTTGTTCTCCTCTAAGTGGTTACAAAAGCATATTTATAGTGCATTTTATTGCTTAATTCAAAGCCATGGGTCCCAAGATTGCTAGTGATGTTGAAGAGAGAAGTAAGAAGATGATTTATATGGAAACGCAGCTGGAGATAAGAAATATGAAGAAGGCTAAACTAGCCTAGGCTAGGCTACCCTCACTAGAGAATATGGCCATAACAAGCATTCACGTTGCTCAAAGGTAAATAAATCCTTTCCATATTGTTTTATGATGTTACTGTACTATTTTGGGACCAATTTTTAATATGTACAATATTGTTTTTACCTGGGGTTTTGCATGCATTAACTATTCAACATAGGTTTGGATTGCCCGCCGTACGGTGAATTCGCGTTACGATCCCAACCGCGGAACGGAATCTCATAAACCGGGGGCCAGGTATATATATTGGGGCTGGGTATTGGGCCTTGAAAGTGTGTTGCGATTTATTTAAAAAAAAAAAATAGACAAATTCTATGTATTCCTGTTAGAAACCACACATCATTGACATCTCTGAGCACACAAACGTTCTATTTCAAAAAAATCTTGTCACATTTTTTCATTTCAAGCATGCTCTTGAATTTGTTTATGTCCCCAGCAGTAGGGAACACTCTTTCACATGGCACTAATGTGGCAGGAATGTACAGGTAGCACTTTGCCTCAAGTTCCAGCACAAGATACTGGTGATAGTGCTCTTCAACCATAAACAAAAAAGATGTGTGACGTCACTCATGTTGGTGGAAAAATAATACTGACAAAAACTAAGGAGGAATCTATTGTAATTTATCAAATGTGATGAAACCTCGAGATATAGTCACTTTTGTACGCCCCCCCCCCCCCCCTTCATAGCAAGAAAATTACTTAGCATATAAAATAACACAAAATGCAATTTAACATCTTAATCTCCAAATTCCCACTCGAACTAAACGCAACATGAGATTCTACTTCTCATTATAATGGCTGCTCGGATATTATTACACTTCTCGAGAGCACATACAAGAGCTTACTGCGGACAACTTCAACAGGATAGTTTTCTTTTTCTGCTGTTTGCAGAACAGGTCCGCTGCCGCCAGATAATGTATTGTTGTCCGTCCCTCTTCCAGGGCCAGAGTTGCCCTTCGGGGTAGACAGGCCTCACACGTTGCCTCCAATCGGAGCACGCAGCCAACACAATGGGCAGCGGGGAGGCACGGTCGATATTAGCCACCCCTTTATTACATTTTAAAACAACACAGCAATCTACTAGGCACACTCCTACGTCTACAACTTCCTCATCTGCCGCGCATGCGCTGCCTCCACACACACTCTCGCTCTCACTCGCTCGATCAATCTCTTGATCTCCAGTCACATCATGCACGCAACACTATTGTAACGTTTACAGTAATGTGGTGTTTTTAAAGCGCTTGGAATGATTTATATGTAAAACTTGATTCATAATATGACAAAAATCATGATACAAAAGCCACTCTGGAGCGGATTGATATAAAAGATTTTGAAAATGAGGCATTTCATAACCCGATTGGTGATACAGTGAACCCTCGTTTATTGTGGTAGATACCGCCCGCGATAGCTAAAAATCCACGAAGTAGCGCCCTCGCTTTTCACATGAATAATGAAAAAAATAAAACATTTTGAATTTTTTTTAAAGGCGAAAAGTCTTCATGCTATACATATTATTTTAGACAAATATTACTGTAGTACACATTTGTACTTAAATCTTAAATTATTAAACCTTATATACTGTACAGTAGTAAACTTGTTGGAGTGAGCGAGAGACTGCATAGGCCGCGCTCGAGCACCTCATCCACAAAGCAGCTCAGATCAAAGAGCGGTCCCCATCAACCGCAAAACCGAGGGATCACTGTACATTTATATGTAAAATAAAACTTTTTGAAAACGAACTTTTATACTAGGCATATTTTATATTGCAAATTTTTCAAAAACCTCATCTCATGTAAACTGTCTCATCCCGTCCCTATTGGTGACGAATACAAGCAGCTGTCTGTAATGTGGCTGTGTGTAGAAAGAAAATACTTTTTAGACTCAAAAAACATCAAGCGTAATGTAAAGCACTGAAAAAAAATGCACATAAAATGACCGAGACCGCAAGTGACATCCTGGCGCAAGCTAGCTATCTAGAGCAAGAAGCCAACATAACGGCCAGACCATCACAGTGCAGTCCTTGTCAAAATGCACAAATGGATGGACTCAAATGCACATCGCTTGACTTCAATCACAAAAGGCTGCTCAATTCTCAAGTCTTTCAAGTCATTGGGGAGTGGAAACCAGTAATCACACTAAAGATGGCAGAGAAAACACTTTTGCCCGTTTTTGCTCGTTTAGCAGGAGTCGGACATGGCTCTGAGTCCTACCGATTCACCTTGTCAAAACGACAATAATTCTAGATATAACGACTGAGCATATGGCAATCAGGCTGGGAAAATCAGATTCCAAGCAAAAGTCTTCGACAGCAGTGACAAAGCTAGCGAATAAATGCACATTACGGGGGGCGGGAGCAACGGCAGCAGCCCTTGGCTCTGATCTTCATCACCACCACCTGTCAGTCCTCTCACCATAACACTGTCAGAGCTGTTCCTGTGACTGTGTGGGAAGATGGCTGGGAGGAAATGTGTTTATACTGTAATCTTGCTCAGCGTGTGTGTGCAGGTTGACCTGGACCGAAATTTCTTTTCCTCTCCTCCCCTTGGAATGTTTTCAAGCATGTTTTATTTATTTATTTTTTTTCCAAGCAATTTCTAATTTTTTTTTTTCATCCCCTCCCCCCACCCGTCTCTCTTTTATTACCAGTGACAGAAGAGGTAGACCGGATCGCTACAGCGATAACATGGTTAGTGACCCATGCTAAATGCACGCTGATCGCGGGGTGCTGGCATCCTGAGGCTCTTGCATGCTGCTCGCCACCGTTTTGTGACAAGCTGTGATTGTGCATTGTGTTCCACTATGCCAGACCTTTATTAAAGCCCAACTCTCCGCTCATACGCACCAGCCGTCCCTACAGAAAGACTGTAATCGCCGCAGCTGGAGACATCCCATAATAATCAGTTATAATTGCCCTCTTACTGTGTACTTTTTCATGGCCGGCTTGTTTTTCTGAGCAAAGAGAGAGAGTTGGTGGTGACCACAGTTGGTTGCTAGGCGATAATGCTTTGTTGACAGACTCCCTCTCACCCACCCTCCCTCTCTGAGAACTGGCAGGATACTGCCTGCCGTTGCCCAGCAACAGCATTTTGAATTGCCTGTTGCCCTGACAACAGCAGCCGCTGAATAGCAGGTGAAAATAGGGGCTGATGGGGTGGAGGAGGAGGAGTCTGGCATATGGATGAAAACTGGGTGGCTTTTAGTTGATTCTGCTCCATTGAAGAGGCATGTACATGTACATGCCGGTCTCAGCATGCACTCCTCATGCGGGATGCGTACCGATACGTGGCCTGATGGTAATTTGTTTTTCTTTCTCTTCTATTTGGTTTTCATAGAGCGGAGGAGGCTATGGTAAGTTGTATACCTTTTTCATCATTATTTTGTAAGTATAAAATGCAGGGAAGATTAACATAATTAAGAGTGGGGACAGAATGGCATTGATGTTGAGCAGTCATAGCCTAGACAAATTACATTTTACATGCAACTAATTCTGAACTTGGGAACGGTAAAAAAAAAAAATCATCGGCGTTGTTGCATTTGTGTTTACAATTGTAATTGACCAACATGTAATTGAGCATTGCTGTTTTCTGTCATGTGCAGACAACAGCTCTTCCTGGGATAACTATTCATCAGGTGAGCAAGAAGGCATCTTTCTACCCCGCCCAAATCTCCCTCACTGTTGTGTTTGAAAGGCACCAAAGTACGTTTTTGTTGCGGTGTGGATTTTCCTATGGAGGTAGTATCAGAATCAACCGCGTTACTGTGATTGCAGTGTGAAGTTTAACACTCGTCCCCCGCCCTGTTATACGTCACACCATGCGCGGACGGCTGCCGCCATCAAATCTGTTTGTGGGATACCGCGCCCCAGTGTGAAAACGCTTGCTGTTAGGGCACTATTCCGCTTTCACCGGGTGATGTGTGAAACACAAGAGTCTGATACATGCTGTAGCGTCTGCCCGAGAGGCTCATAATTGCTATCATTTGTTTGAGGAGTTCTATATTACCTTGTTTTGGTTCTGCAGTGTTTTATAACTGTTGAATGTGTTGCCGTTAGGTGGACGAGGTTCCTACAATGACCCGGTCATCACCACACAAGTGACCATCCCTAAAGACGTGAGTAAACTGCTGATTTGTTGGTAGGGCTAGACACCTATCAACACTCAAAATGAAAAGAACGGCTGCAAATTGAGTACAGCAAGTCATGGATTGCTTAGCATTAAGACAGTAATTGCAGAAATGGAAATTTCCTGCCATATAGGTTCACATATCAACATGGACAGTATTCTAAGCACGCTTTAGTTTTAATCTCATTTGTTCGATTGTTCTCATAAGTGCCTGCTTTGCATCTATAACTAATATACCCGCTTGTATTCATTCGCTCCTCCGTCTTGCAAACACCTCCACATCTGCTGATGGCTCACGGCAGCTGGCGGGCTCCATCATCGGAAAGGGTGGCCAGCGGATCAAGCAGATCCGGCACGATTCCGGCGCGTCTATTAAGATCGACGAGCCTCTGGAGGGCTCAGAGGACCGCATCATAACTATTGTGGGTACCCAGGATCAGATCCAGAATGCCCAATACCTTCTACAGAACAGGCAAGTTTTACTTTTGACTCGTTTCATCATCATCATCATCTCATTCTCTAGTCCAGGGGCAAGGAAACCTGTGGACATTTTTATTGAACTAGTAGGAGCTTGTCTGGCGATGACGTACGTGCTAAGACAGAGCAACAGTTTGAATCAAACTCTAAAGAACTGTTGAAAAAAATATTTTCAGTATTTAGAAGATCTATAATGGGCTCTTTCATAGTTTTATGGTCATTTAGTGACACGCACAAGATGAAGGTTCCTTGCTCCTGCGCTAATAATGCCTGTTGAGACTATTCAAAAGACTCTTATGTAAGCATGTGTCTTATTAGCAAACACACAGAATATTTAATTCAGGCGATTTCAAAACTGCTATGTTAAGAAATGCTTGTGATATATAGTCGTGCTGTATTTCTAGTTTCTCTTGCCTGCTTTCTTTCCACTAACACCCTTCCTTTCTTCCCCCATGCAATCTGAAAGTAGTTCAAACCTTCCTCTTACGCAAAACGGCTTTGGAGAGGGTTTTTTGTTTTTTTTCACGCACTTGCTCTCATCAAGATTCTTATATTGGGGAAAAAGAAGAGGAAAAAAAACCATAACTAGGCAATCGCCCCCACCCCCCTCCAAAGCCGTTTCAGTGTGAAGCAGGGAGTGGAGTGATTCTTCCCCTGGCCGCTGCTGTGTGGAAGACTAGTGATTTTGTTGTTTTTAGTTAGATCAAGCGACAACAAATCACAGTCTGCCAAATAGCAGGGGCTCCTCCTCTTCTGTCTCCCTTGGCAACCAGTAGGCACGTATACAACACACCACTTCCTCCTTTTTGTCGATGCTAATACAGCTGTACAACCTGCTGCTTGCTGCTGCTGTCTAATTAGTGGTGGTGTTGCCTTGGTAACTAACCCTGCCTCCCTCTCTCCTCCCTCTCCACCCCCTTCAGTGTGCTGCACCTGCTTGGACTCAAGGACTAACCACCCCTCCCCGTGTTTTTTTTTTTTTTTTTTTTTTTTTTTCCCCTCGACGAATTGTTCACACACGCACATCCACCCCCTCAATTCAACCCCCAGCCATAGTCTATTCTTTACCATATGTTAATTTAGTTTTGTTGATTGATATTCTTGTGCATTTTACTCTTATTTCAGTGTGAAGCAGTACTCTGGTCAATTGCTGTAGACACCCCCCCTCCCCCCAGGATTGACTCGGACAGATTGACCCCCCCCCCCTCCCCAACTCCCCCTTTTTCCATCACCAATACACAGCCCCCTCCAACTATTATTCTGAATTGTGGGTACTTTTCTTGGGTAATATTATTTTTATATTTTTAATGCCATGTTCAACATTCCTGTGAATCAACATGTTCTGCATTCTTTAAAAATGTAGTTTCTTTTAGTTACTTACTGTTGGAAATACACTTTTCAAAAAATAAAAATGTCGTTTCTCCAAGCAAATGGAAGAAAACCTAACTTGTGATGCTCTTTTTTTTGTCTGTGTATTGCAGACTCACATCCTATTACTGATTTAAGTCATCCACACTATAAGATAACTTCTTGTTCTTGACAGTTTTGGGGTATGTTTGGAACTTTTATCAGTGCACGCTGAAAAATATATGAATAATCATAGGTGGCATTGTGTGATATAAATGTGTTTCCATTCATTTGTTTAGCTGCAAGAGTTTTTGTTTGGAAATGTAACTGAAAATATAACCCACAGGTCTATCTTCTCGACCACAGTCAATAATCATGCTGTAAAACATTTGTCAAGTTGTAAAATGAATAAAGTTGCCACTTTTTACTCAGCCTGTGTTGTTTTTCCCTTGCCATCATATAGAAATGAATGGATAGAGGAATCATGGGGTTCACTTCCTTAGCTGACTAATAAATGGCATTTTTTATTTTTTCATGAAAACCAAAAGGTTTGTCAAATGGATAGCGTCAGGGATTTTCTTAGATTTTGATTTTTTTTTTTTTTTTTTGCTTGAAACCGACCCAATTCTTATCCAAAAGATTGCTTGAAAGAGACCCAATTCTTATGCAAAAGAATTATTGGTAACCCTCAGTTATTAAAAAAAGTAACTCAATGATGACTGAAACAACTTGAAACTGAGGTAAAGAATGTCCATATTGCTTGCCAAATCAAAGTACTGAATCATGCCTGGTCACAAAGGACGGCAGCCAGAGTCTTCAGTCTTTTACTTTGGGGTGGTGTTCTTTCTTGCCTTCGTTTTTGGGTCTGACTATATAGAGTTGATATGCTTTGCCCAAAAACACTAGTCTCATCTGCACTAAAGGAATTTCTCCAAGAAGCTTTGTGTCATCAATTATTATGGCACATATGAGTTTATGCTTTCAAAAGTGGTGTACTCATCAAGGCATGGTGTGATCTAGAACCAATGCACCTCGACTAGTGTTCACCACTAATTTCATCGGAGCTTGTTCTAACAACCGGACATCTAAGGCGGACAATACGCATCTAGGATGTGTACATTGAGGAAATTCATCATCTATTGTTCTCTCATGACCACATCCAGAAAGGTCCACATTTTCGCTGACTTTAAACTTCCTAAAATATCTTTCTTAATCCCCTGAGACATGGTGCAACCCGTGTCACCAGACAAAATAGTGACTACTGTGCCACTCACTGTAAATTGATGATTTTGTTGGGGTAGTGCTGTTCACATTTGTGGATGCACCTTATTTTTATTTAGTTATTGGGGGGGGGGGGGGGGGGTCGTAGTGATGATCATTCGTGGACACAACTTATTTTAACATGTCCTTCCTTACATTCACCTGAATTCCTTGTCATACAATAATTGTCCCGGTCTGTTTCGTGAGTTTGTTTTCTAAAACAGTTTTTTCAAGCAATTTCTGTCAAAATAAATTGATATGACATTTTCATTGTATTTTTATTATTTTGCATTTGTATTTAAAATTGCTCGCATTTGACTGAATGAGTCCAAAGGTACGTATGTAAGTAAATATACCCCATGCCCTGTTAATAATTAGTAGCAGAAACTAAGCTGTTTCCGTTTGCGCCTGCTGACTGCTCCGTGATTGGCTGAGACTCATTAACGGAGGTTTGATTGGTCGAATCTTTTGAAAGCGGAAGCAAACCTGCAACGACTCGGCAACAGTACAACTAAGTCCTATTCTGGTTGGTAAATTTAATTAATCACCATTAAATCAATAAACGATACCATAACACAAAAATGTTTAAGTGTTTTAGAATTGTAGTGTTCAAAATTCAGGAAATACCAAATTCCTAGTGAAAGGTTGTCATGTAGTCAACTCTGATTCGGATTGCCTACTGATAATTGTATTTATTCGCGCTACAGCGTTCATGTGACAAGTCCGCAGAAAGATGTGCACGCTCAAAGAAATGACCACCTTAGCAAACGCTTTCGGTCTGCGTTTAATGCGAAAGACACCGATTACGCATTTAGGTTTTGCCATTTGTGACACACAACATGTGTCTGCATGATCTGTTTGTCAGCCTCCATGGAGCCGCCTCTGTCTCCTCGAGAATCCGGCCAGTTTGTAGCCGAGCAGAGCCAGGACGTGTCTGTAGAGGAAGAGGGCGTGCGGAAGGTGGCACACATGCTCTACGCTCTGCGCGGCAGTGACGACTTGAGCGCCTGTGGCTGGAAGAAAGCCAATCCCCTGGCTCCTGCGCCCACTTCTGACCAGGGGAGTTAGCCCCATCACTCACATCCAACACAAATGCTGGAACAAAAATTTGGCTCTTAAACTGTAAAATTAAAAACGGACAAGAACCGACTATGTTTTGTAGGGGGCGCGGCACTGTTGATTCCGGTCTATTCTAGTAGCAACTAGTGGCAAGTGGCTGTTCATTCCTGTAACCAGGGGCGGAGCTTCATGGTGCCTGGAGTGGCCATGGCCAATTCCTTGTCACACTCTGGCCTTACAACGTAGGGAACATTGTACAGTCAATGTTAATCAAAATCATTACAGCAATTCCATAGCCATAGCAAGCAACTGATTTGGCCAAGAACTTGCTTTTTGTAATACCATCCACAATGACGAAAAATTAATAATCTGTTCCAACACATACATTATATTATCAGAAACAAACGTGCATCAGCGTAATGTTTAAAATGGTAATGAATTAAGTGATTGTTGTGGAACTTTTGCCTTTTAGATATAATTTGAATGAACATGCCATTGATCACTGATTGTGAATTAGTGTGTGTCATAGTATGCTACGTGATACGCAAAAGCGAGGCTAAGGCAGAGAAGCAACTCAGTAAGGTGTTGTCACTCTGGCCACCCTAAAAAAAAAAAATCAAGCTATGTCCCTGCTATGCTTTATGTCAGGGATGTCGCAAAAAATCGATTCACATAAGAATCGGGATTCTCATTTGCTACGATTTAAAATTGTATATAGTGATTAAATAGGTAGAATGATGCAAAATTTTGATTGCAAGGCAGAAAGTCTAGAGGAAGGCCAAAGATGAGTTTATTATACATGTAGTGAGAGAGGACATGAAGGCAGTTGAAGTGAGAGAAGAGGATGTTGGAGACAGGTTTTGAAGACTATTGAGTCGCTGTGGCGACCCTTGAAGGGAAAAGCCGAAAGTAGTAGTAGAAGAAGAAGATTCCATTTAAAATGCCCCAAATTCAATAATATATATAATTTCGGCAATGCGTGTGTCTTCTCAGACAGGAAATGACACATGTTTTTCAAATCCCCCATAAGTCCTAAACAATCTAATGGAAAGCAGAGAAGCAGAGCTTTGTCAATACCACATGCATCATGATGGTAACTGAGTGTGGGGGAGGGGGAAAAGGTGTAGTAATGTCAAGTCACACAAAAGGAGGAAATGACGCATTGTTTTTCAAATTAACCGTAACTGAAAAGGTGTTTGTTCAAGCAAAGTAACTCCAAGCAATTCTGAGAGCGGACAAGCTGAGCTTTGCATCGATACCGCATACGATAGCTGGCATCATCTTTTTCATTTGTACAACCGTTTTTAAAAGACTATATATCTTCTTCTACTTTTTTTCTTATCCATATGTGTTTTATTTTTGTTTCATCGTATTTGAAATTGTAAAATACGTCAAATTTATAGCTAGCTCCAAAGAGTAATAGATGTCCACGTACGTGCTGTTTTTGTGGGAAAAAAGGTGCATTCCTTTCATATCAAAGCTTATCAAAAATCAATTCAGAATCAAATTGAATCACGAGACAAAATGAATGAAAGAAGGGCATCCTAAGAGATTTTTCATTTCATGCTGAGCCATTTACAAAGCAATTTCTATTTTACAGTATATTTTGAGTCAAAGTTGCAATGTTCCACCACCTCACCATACAAATGGTTGACTCCCATACATTTTTCAAACATTCAACATCATTTTCCATTTAACTGGAAGTAGCCTGCTTGCTAGAGCGCATAAAAACAAAGATTGCGCGCCACAATGTTTCATTTCTGAGAAATGCATTTTTCTTTTCAACCAACTGAGTCACTGGAGAAAAACAGGTAGCTTTCCCCTAGCCCTGGACTCCAAATGGTGGAGTCTTGTTAACACCCAATTCCTTTCACCATGAACTAGATACGAACCTGCTAGCTAAGAGACCAGCAGAGAAAATAAACAACACGGAACATCACATTTTTGTTTCATTTTATTTAGATTACAGTATTTTTTTTCAATTTTCATTTGGAGTCCCAATATTAATGTAGAATCTCATCTCTCTTTTCAGTCTCTTAACCTGAAAGTAGCCTGCTGGCGGACAAACATCAGACACCCTGCAGGTTTTTTCCATTTTTGACACGAAACGCAATTCTTTCTTTTAATGATTGAGTGACGCCAGAAGAGCTGCTTCCGCCTCAGAAGGCAAATAGTGAAAGTGCTGTTTATTCCAAATGGCATGAACTCAAAGATGACTGGTTAACAAGTACACAGAGCCAAAATATGAAAATGTAAGGCACTCTTTAATTTGATGAATTTAGAAACATCTCTCCAGAATTCAATTGGTTGGGTATCGTCTGTTAGTAAAATGATGTTTCTCTCCAAAAACAAGGAATGGCGAACAAGCTAACAAGCAAACAGTCCAATTTCTTTTTGACGCTCATTTGAATCTGGAAACGTTTCCGTACGCTACAATAAAAGGTGTGCACTTCTGCAATCATACATTTTCCATTGTGTTAAATGACTTGACTTGGTTTGATGTTGCACCGGCAGATTTTGTGTGATGTGGCTTTTGCCATGAAGGCCATTTGTTACTGCCTTGCTCCCGTTGAAGCGCACGTTGTCAATGGGAACTTGGCTCCTCGGCACTCGAGCAGTAATTGGCTTATTGTACAATTCCAATATCGCAGGCCTTCAATTGGGTGTTTGTGGTTGACACCATGAACTTCTCCTTCTGGCCCGATGAGGAAACGCGGCAGTGCGAAGTGACCTTCCGAGGGACCAAGCACACGGGCTACATGACCTTGTGCGCCGCCATCACGAGAGCAATGGAGGAAGGTGCGATGGCGTCTTGATGTGACCATTTTTGACTTTCATCCTTAAAATATATTTTTTACCCTCAAAAGTCTGATTTAAAATTTGAAAGGTAAACTCAAGTCTTTATTTATTTACACGCAATATTATGTTGTCTGTGCCCCACCAGTCTTATTAATTTGCTTTTGCGAAATACGAAAACCACCGATTTTGTCCATAACGGCGTGTGGCCATTTTGTCCCTTGCAGTCGACTAAAAATTGCATTACAGTTGCTCGCGGCTCAAATAACGGCCAATCGTGGCTCGCCTATTTTCTGGGTTCAGTCATGGGACATTCACTCGATGAGCGGTGATTGATCACATCGACGGTCAAAACAACATGGAACTACAGAAGCTGCTAAAGCAAATTGTCTTGACGAAATCAGAGTCAATTGATAAAATGAGTCAACAAGCCCTAGCTCATAATATAGAAACATTTCTCTTATAGTCCACATGTTGTTCATTTGTGCCTTCCAATTATTGTGAGCGTGGCCTTTACTTGAACTCGGACCGCTTGGGGAATTGCTCGTAATGTCGTCTGCATCATTTGCAATTACACACCGGATATTTATAAATTAAATCCCCTATGGAGCTGTGCTCACCGTAAATCACATGAAATGTTGTTGTTTGAGCTACTTGATAGAAATGGCTGCTTTTCCTGTTGCATGTTGTCCCTCTACCTTGCCTATCTTTTTCTTCAGGGGTGCCCATTACCGATCCCAAATTCTTCTCCCGGATTTCTGTGGAGGAGCTGGCACATATTCTTCGGTCTGACAATGAAACGCCCATGCCCATGCTTGAGGAGCGCCATCAGGTTCCAAAATGATCATCTTCATCTTAACATTGTACATGTACTTGGCTGTCACAAACGTCTCATAAGTTGACCAAATGTCATCTTTAGCATTTAGGCACATGATATACACTGGGTGCTGGTTAATTTGTTGGTATTTCCAAATAATTGGTTCATGGGTCAAACTGTGGCGAAACTGTGAAGTAACATTTCAATCACACGGGTGTGTAATTGTAAATAACATTTTCTGGGGTCAAACTGCAGCTCTCATACAAGGTCCACAGGTTGTGCTCATGTTTTTACGTCACAATTGGCAATGCAGGTCAACCTCTGAGTTGTTAAAAACAAACAAAACAAACAAACAAAACCCACTGATGTGTAAAGAATGTAAAAGCATTGCTCTTGGTAACGAAAACCCCATAGGAAATAATGGAACCGAAATCTGTTATAGGCAATCAGTGGCCATCATCAAACATTTATTAATGGTGCGGCAGCGGTTTGAATCGAGCTCAACCTGTGATTAGGATTTTAAAATACGTCTCATAGAAATAGCGTCGTCCGTTCCAGGGTGAATCTGTCGCCTTCCTAAAACCTCTATAACTAAACAGGCAGATTGCATTCTGTTATTTTTCAATGGGATGCAAATGTCTAAAAATATGACTATTGAGTCATTTTTAGTGCGTTTTAGCAAAGATGTCATGCAGAGCTTATGATGACTGGCGATGTTGTCGCTGAGCCGCAGTGCCATCAAAGGAAATGGGTCTCGCGCAGGTCAGTGCATCATGGCATATCATATCATAGCATTCCAGTAGCATGAGGGTGACATCAACGCAATTTGATTGGCGAGTGCTTTGATCGACCTGCGACATCATCGTTTATGCTGCCCCCGATGTCGCCTTTCGATTACTTGTTGTTACTTAAATGCTAATTATAGGGATGGGCGTGAGCATTGCGTTTGCTAAGCGCAGCTGTTTTTGAGCTCAGTTTCGACAGTGCCATGGCATCGCTGATAGGTTGTGACATATCAGCACCGTAGTCCTCTGTTTGGCTTGGCAAAAATATCACGTTCACCGTTACGGAAGAAAGCTATGTTTAAAATGGGGATGACGTCTCAATCTTATTAACAGGTTGGCATAACAAGCGCGCCCGGCCTCATTTACATGCCGCGTCTGTCATCCAAGGTGCTGACTGAGGGCGGGCGTGTGCTGTTGCAACATGGCGGAAGCTTCCAGAGCTTCATCAGCCAGGCCAAGAATGACGCCCGCAAGATGGTGGAGCTCATCGTGGAGAAGATTCCCTCCTACCGGGACGAAGCTGTTTACCAGGTGTGAAGCTTTTGCCTAATGGTAGGCCTGCATGGAGTTGTGTTTAATATTTCTGCGTTGCGGTTCTGAGGTCACGGGTTCAAGCTTGCATGTTATTCTGTTGTCGCATGGGTATCCTCCGCCTATTAAATTTTTATCCCAATACATAATTTTTTTTAATGTAAACTGATTTCATTGAAATGTAAAATACGACCGAACTCTACCAAGTCTGACAAGCATTAGCTTGTACAACATATGCTCAACCAGTGTCCCATGCCCATAGTCAACTAAAAAAGGCCACAGTTCATCCATGACCGAATGAAATGCATGGGTGGATGGCTACGATGAATGAGCCGATGTTTCATTCAGCATACTCAAGTCATGAAGCTGTGAGTAGTCTTCCATCTGCTGGCCACATTTTATTGTCACAGCTGAATTCCACAATGGGGGATTCCATTTCTGTGTTTGTTTGTGCGTGTGCGATCTATTGGATTTATATTTATTACTCATACATTTTGCATTTTTGTCTTTTTATGGCTTTTCTTTAATGTTACCACAGAAGGTGACAAAAGTCCACAGGTGGCAAAGTGGAAAAGTACCAGTTTGACCGAATACAGCATTAGACATATATGTTACCGAATAGAATAAAAAGAAATAAATGGTTTCACAGAGTGTAATTGTTATTTTCAGCATCGTTTACCTTTCTGCATTTTGTGAAACAGTATTCTAAAATTAAATCCAATGTATTTAAAAACCTGCATTTTATAGATGAAAAAGAGAAGCCATTTTGCATTAGTCACACAAAACGATCACCACCATGCAAAACTAGCAAATCTGTCACTTTTTTAGCTCAGTCTTGACATAGTATATTTGTAGCGTTTTTTTTCTTTTTTCATTTTGTCCTTTCACTCTTTCTACCGAAGCAGATGAAATGAATCTTTTCTCTTACAATTGTGCAAAGTAAAAACTACTGCAGTTTGTGCAGAACTCTAGAAAATTTTCTTTGGCAGTCAGTTTTGTCAGACAAAATTTGGCCTTCAAAACTTTATTACCATGTATGAGGTTGCTGCCCCCTCTCATAACCTCTCATACCAGGAAGGCAATGTAATGTGAGAGGCTTCGTCTTATATGGCGCTTTAGAGCAGAGGTTCTCAAACATTTTGCAGTCAGGGACCCCTTTTAGAAAGCAAAATTTCCCAAGGACCCCAGTTCAAATGTTTGTGGAATCAAAGCAAAAAAAAAATTTTTTAAAATCATATTTAGTGACTAAATAAATAATCAAGCTCTTTGATGATGACATGGTTTGACATTGTGCTATTTAGCCCTAAAAAGAGAAAACGTACAACCAATGTCAAAAATAGAACTGCGGCGGAAGAATTTCAATGTTGTAGATTGACTTTTTTGCTCATTTGCTCACATTTCAGCCATATGTCGGAATGACGTGAACGTCTTTTGTTTCATTTAAGGGGAAGAAGATCTCATTGTACAAGAGGGCTCAAATCCTGGTGGCAGATTTCTGGGCCGTCACCGCAGCCAGAGGCGAGGCTGACATCATCAACATAGACTGGCTCACCATGTTCGCTGACTACCGGGTCCCACAGGCCCTCGTCTACCTGGGGGTGCTGCGATACTCGGACGATCTGATGCGCACGCTCAAGAGCGGTGTGTGTCACAACATTTGTTTCACCTGCACTATCCACTGACATCCAATATTCAAATTTGTGCCTTCAGGCGAGCTGTTGCGTTCAGGTGACTGCAGGGAGGTGGAGATCCGGGCGTGCTCCATTTGGGCGGTGGAGCGCATCAAGACCCGCCTGGACGAGCTGGCGCGGGAAAACGGTGACGACGGCGGTGGCATCAACTCGGTGCTGATCGACTTCTTTCTGTGGCCGTACGCCAAACGGCACCACCGAGAGATGGCCCACATTCCCGTACACCACACCCGCTGTGTTTACTATTGATAAGGTCAATGTGCTTGGGACCAAGCGAACTGCCTGCACATAGACTGTTTTAAAAGGTCTTTGCCTAATATACGCTGGATACGAAAAGTCTTCACAGCTGTTGAAATGCCATGTTTCTTATGATACAAGATGAATCATTTCAAAACGTTTTATATTTTTCCTTGTGACCTGTCACCACACTTTTCTGTGGAACTCAAGTGAAAAAAAAGTGGCCCACAATGTGTTATGGCGTGATGAGTCCAAGTGGGCACAATTTACAAGTGAGGTTTTCTGTGCATTCAATGAAGTTGTCTACAGCGACGTTATCGGGCGTTTTGTTGGTAGATTTTTGAAATACCTTTGAAAAAATCCCCCCCATGGAGGTCTGAAATACCAAAATAGAAAGTGAGTGGGCAAAAGAGCTTGCTCAGATCAAAACATTTGCTCGTCCGTCACTCAAGGGTGGATGATGTTTCGAAAGTTCCATATGAGGGCGCTGTGTGCTTTTGTAATGTCTTCAAGTCCCTCCATCGAGGTGACTTGAAGCTTAGTCGTTGACTCCAGCGGCGGTTTCCATGACTACCGAGTAGTCGCAACTGACACTCGAATGTCAACAACGGTTTAGCGCTTAACAAACGATTACAATTGAATAAAATTATTTCGATGTTCCGTAGATCCGGGCTAGACGAGGAAAAAAAAGTCTTTGGAAACAGACTGAGTTGAGAAAGAGTCGACGCTGGCTGCTTTTATAACTGACAAAAGCAAATTATTTGCCTTCATGGTCCTGTCAGGCCCACTTTTATCTTTTGAAAAGGGCGCACAAGTAGGGGAGTTCTTTATCTACGGACTTGTTTTTGTTACGACTTTAAAAAAAAATCTTAACAGATTGGTACTTGTTTGGTTTCGGAGAAGGTGCCCTCGATTTACGCCATGACCGAGGTCCGCATCCGCGTTGCGGTTCGGTTGCGTCCACTCCTCCCAAGGGAGCTTCTGCACGCCCACCAGGAATGCCTGCGCGTGGTGCCCGGCGCCCCGCAGGTCATCCTCGGTTCCGACCAGCTCTTCTCCTTCGACCACGCCTTCGGGCCGAACGCCAGCCAGGGTGAAGTGTACGAATCATGCGTGCGGCCGCTGACCAGATGTCTGTTGGATGGAGTCAACGCCACCGTCTTCTGCTATGGGCAGACCGGCTCGGGGAAGAGCTACACGCTCGGTGGTGACAAGATGGGTGAGAAACAGCCCTCCTATACGTGCTATGTTAACTGTGATCTTCTCAGTCCCCACGGAGCCTAGGAATACAGTAGCTCACAGTCACCAGATGGTGAGATAATATAGTTTTCGCATATGTTGCAGAACTGATCTTTTAAAATGTAAACACTGGCAAAGATTTATGTCGCTTACGCTCTTTCAAAAGCAATTGGAGAAAACGTATGTGTCAAGTGAGAATCGAACTGGTGGTCCTTTGCATTCATCAGTTCCCAAAAAGCCCTATATGAACATGCGGACCTTTTTCTTTGTGGTGAAGTCACATAAGAGGCGCCACGACCTATGCAAGCAAATGCAGTATAAGTGAGGTACATGCGCATGATGCAAATGTCTATCTATAAAAAGTAGATTTCAATGATATGTAATTAAAATTAATGCAGGTTCTGATAAAGGGAGATGATTGTGATACTTTGGATGCACCTATTAGATCTGTCTATGAACAGAATTAGTGACAAAGGGCCGTCTTGGTGAAGTCTAAACCTTGTCTGCTGCTCCATGTCCAGGATGAAAGCCACACTGCTTCAACTGAATTTGAGATTTGACTTCCCTCCTCTCCATCCATGAATAGCCCTTACCAACGTGGCCAAGGAACAGGATCATCCCTATAGTTGGAACAAATTCTATTATCTTAAAAGACTTACATCCCCGAAACATCCCCTACCGCCTTGGCTGCTCCCACAGGTGATGAGTTCGTGGGAAGAGACTCATCTGGGCTATCCCATGAATGCCACCAGGCATTCACCAACAAGGCCTACCAATAGGGTTGACTCCAAAGGAGCGGCTTTCTGAGTGAAAATGAGTACCAAAATAAGCGAAAAAACGAATGAAAATTAGATTTCTAACCAAAATAAATAGGTGTAAAGTGCTGTAAGTTAAGAATTCAAAAGCAGTCAATAATAAATTGCAATTTGCTGTCAACCAATTCAGGGTGTCGCCCGCCAACTGCCCATAAACATCTGCGATACATACCAGTTGGCCAGCGACCCTAAAGCGGATGAGTGGCTCCAGAAAATGGATTTAAAAAAATAGAACATATTTTGGTCACAGCCATACTTTTGTGACTCGGCTAATCGCCGAAGAAGTACAAAATTTAATTATTTCTTACAGATGCAGAAGGAGGTATCATCTCATGTTTGGCCAAGGACGTGTTTTCGCTGCTAGACAAGAGGCAAAACAGTGACAGCACGGAGGTCACTGTCCGTGTGTCCTATTTGGAGCTGTACAAGGAGGAACTGCGTGACTTGCTAGAGCTTGACACCTCCCACAGAGAACTTCAGATCAGAGATGACTTTAGGGGTAACACAGGTAAGATGAAAATCTGACATTTTTAAATATAATATACATAAATGCAAGTATGACCATTTTTTTTCGTGACAAATTGAGTAATTGAGTAAGAGAATGGAGTAATGAAGGTAATGAAGGTCAAAAATTGTCTACATTCTCAAATACGTATTATACTACTACTAATAACAGTTTGACATTTATATTTTTTCAACTGAATGAGAAAGTATTCTCAATTTTCTCAAATATTCTACTTTTTCTTTTTATTCACTATTATGTATGACCTTTTCTTTAAATTACAATCATTTTACAGTTTTTTTTTAGATTATATAACATTCTACATTTGGTTCAAAATATACATCTTTTCTCCCCCAAATTGTATTCATATAAAAATTAGCCTTCCTCTCATTAAAATCTTTCATTTTTGCATGCAAATCTTACGGTGGCCCTGAAGTGCAAATGAAAAAAACAAATACCGAAGCAAAATTAAAAAAAGAAAAACACATTTACAAAAGACGAAAAAAACGAAGAAAGAAAAACGCAATTCAAAAACAAAACGCAAAAAAAAGAAAAGAAAAAACTTTTTACATAAGTCGAAACGCATACAATATTTTCACAAACACACGCAACATTTCGAGAAACAAAACAAAGAAAAAAAAAGGAATTCAAAAGACAAAACTAAACAACAAAAAGAAAAACACAATTTAAAAACGAAACGCAAAAAAAGAAAAGAAAAAACTTTTTACAAAAGTCGAAACGCACGCAACATTTTCACAAACGCACGCAACATTTCGAGAAACATTATTATTTAAAGACCAAACCGGAAGTGGTGGAGGCGGGAGGGAATAGTGGACTCACGACTGATTGGACGAGGAGGGGCAACCTGATTGGACGTAAATTGACTTGGTATTTGAACAGGAGGATGTTTTCATTTGCACTTCAGGGCCACCGTAAAATCTAGACCTTCTTCCAAACATACACAACTTGTCTCAAAGATATAACTCAACACTTGCTATGGTTTTCATAAAATAGTATCTTCTCAAAACCTTAACTTTAAAAAATAAATACATAATCCAGAAAACCTGACTTTGTATCAGAAGATATAACAAGATTTTTTTCACCCTCCACAATCTACTGTTTTTTTGTGAATATTGATTTTGAAGATGTATTATCTGGGTTCATCTTTTGCTAACCAAAACAACAATGCCTGAACAGCCTTAGATTAATTCATGTATTATAAATATCGGGTAATTGTGTGTGTGCGTGTGTCTGTGTGCACGCGCAGTGGTTGTGGGCGCCAAAGAAGTGTCAGTCTCCTCATGCGAAGAACTCCTCAACGTTTTGGAGGTGGGCAATACATTGCGGCAAACAGGTGCCACCCGCATGAATGAACATTCGAGCCGCTCGCACACAGTCCTCACGCTGTGGCTCCGCCAGAGAGCTCCCGCAGGGCTCCACGGGCCCAACGGACCCGAGCGCCTCTCCAAGTTCTGCGTGGTAGACTTGGCCGGCTCGGAGCGCGTAAGCAAGACGGGCAACACGGGCGCCCGCTTCGAGGAGTCGGTGCACATCAACACGGGCCTGCTGGCGCTGGGCAACGTGATACGGGCCTTGGCCCATCCCGGGCGGCAACGCAGCGCCTACGTTCCGTATCGCCACGCCAAGATCACTCGGCTCCTACGGGACTCGCTGGGGGGCAACGCCTGCACCCTCATTGTAGCCTGCGTAAGCCCGTCTCACCACAGCTTTGCCGAGAGCTTGAGCGTGCTCAGGTTTGCCTCCAAGTCACGTCGCATTCGCCGCCATGCTGAAGCGGCGATGCCCGAACAAGAATCTGAAGAGACTTCTGCCTCTCAGTTGACTTCTCAAACCCTTACCACTCAACTGACTTGTGATGACCCGCCTAGTAATGACATCCATACGCTAAGGCTTTCAGGAAGTGATTCCCCTCCAGAAGAAGCGGCAGGCCACAGGGAAGGATTTCCCTACTCGTCACTGGTGCAGCAAGCTGCTGATCTCCTAGCAGAAGCCTGCGGACTAGACTGTCAAAACGACACACTGACACGCAGAGTGCACGAGTGGCAGAAAAAGGCAAAAACTGTCAGCCAATCATGTCGCAGCAAGGATGTCAGCCTGTCAGATGAGAGCGACTCGCCGGTCACAATTGTACAGCTCAGACAGGACCTCAAGAAGTGTCAGGTGAGGAAGATGCAACTGTGGATACTGATAATTGCTTCAAACAAAGTGGGAACAAAGTGAAGTGAATTAGTCAACACTTACAGCCATTTGGCAGCGATATACAAAAAAAGTCAAGAAATAAAAGTTTTACCCGGGTCGGTAGTGCATGAGTGAAGCCGATACCATTAAACAGCACAATCCTTTTCTTTCAGGATTCTCTGGAGAAAAAGTCTCAACTCTTGGCACAAAGAGATGCCAAACTGAAACAAGTGCAAAAAGAAGTGCAGGAGCTCTTACAGAAGCAAAACGTCCTCCTGCAGACTTTTTGCGAAGGCACGGCACAGGTGAGACCGCTCTCCTCCTGTATCTTCTCGGCCATCGCTGACACTTCGCGTTGAATCCTCTGAATGTCGTCAAGACGGAGCGATTGGTGGACCAGCAGATCCTTATTGACCGCCTTCGATGTGACCTGATGGCCATGCGGGGTACAACGCCAGGTACCTCCTGCGTGACTCGCCGCAGACCACACAGTGGCAGCTTGCTACGGCCCAGCTGCGGACACATGCCGGTCAGTAAGGTGGGGGGCTGACTTCAGCGTTAACATTAGCATTAGCTCACGCCACAGGACATTTCGAGGCACCCGTTGACTTTCTAATAGGAAATCATGGAAATGGATATATTTCAAATGTCATAAACTGAAGTTGTACAACTTAATAACTGAAGGTTAATGTGCAGATGCATCCTGCTCTGGCGACCGAGTCGCTGGAGAGGCTGATGGCAACGTTTAAGGTGAGCAACGATCGTCTGCAGAGTGAGGAGGAGGTGAAGGATTTCTGCCCTCTGCTGAAGCAAACTGAAGACGTACAAGGTCAAGAGAAGAACAACTTTGTTAGTGGACTCGGGTAGGAAAATATTTGTTGGCCATTTCGATTGAAAGCTGATTTTGTTTTCCTGCAACAAAGCATTAGTCAAATTTCTACTCATTTTGAAGGCTGCCGCAAAAGATCTCAGTTGGGTAACTATTTGTCAGAGAGTGGTGGTGGCTGCACCGTAAGTTGCCATCGATGTATTGTGAGTGGTCACTGTTGAGGATGAAATGATCACATTTCTCCGAAATTTCATATATAATCCCTCCAGCGTCAAACTCCAAGTCAGATCCTACAACTATCATCAATTCATGCACTTTTACTGGGCAAGCGTTTACTCTTTTTCATCCAATGCTATAACCATCAATGTCTCCTTCAGCTGGACCAGCAGGCAGAAGAAATCAGCTCTAAAGGAAAAAAACTTTGGACCGGACCAACCTCCAGACCAAACAAGTCAACAGGCCACTTGTACCGCATCATTTTTTAAAAATATATTATCTTTCTTCATACCTATGCGATTTTTCAGGCACTGTACACTTATTCCCTCAGGGACCAAGCGACAAACCGCCGGACACTGCCGGGCAAGTGGCGCGAGGCAGAGAGCCAGTCTGATTCAGAGGACGATCCAGATGTTGTCAGCAAACATGTGCTTAAAGGAGGATCTTGTCAATGAGATGGAAAAAACTGGTATGTGCATAGTATGTTTTTTTTCAAATCAAATTATCTCTGATTTGTTTTCAAGGGTGATGAGTTGGCAATTTTATTGATGTGTTATGGGATTATACATTTGGTTTTAACTACTAAAATAGACAATTTGAACTCTTGTTCAGTATTTCAAACATTTTGGGGTCATTGTGTTCCACATTATTCTCGTGGTATCTTCACCAAAGGATGGCACAACCCTGGTAGTGTGATAACTAAACCATTCTGCTTGTATTATACATCAGTGGCGTACAAAGAAGAACAACCAACAAAAGAATACACTATTTACTACAGTTAAAGTAGCAAATCAATAGTAATTGTCAGACAAATGAAATGAAATTGGATCATTTCCTGCAGCATACTTGATGATCCCTCATGACACACGAATGCGCTGATGTCTTGCTCTGCTGTCCTACAGAGAAAGAAACGCTGGCAGCGGTCCGACGCGATGCGGGCGATCACAGAGAGGATGACGCGCTGGCGTGGTTGTCAGAGCAGAGCCAACGGGCCTGCTTGGCGCTGCGTCAGAGTCTGCAGCACATG
This sequence comes from Hippichthys cyanospilos, assembly GCF_059441005.1. NCBI lineage: Eukaryota > Metazoa > Chordata > Actinopteri > Syngnathiformes > Syngnathidae > Hippichthys > Hippichthys cyanospilos. The sequence goes on along the minus strand of NC_142369.1, from coordinate 23,496,934 downwards.
GACTTGCAGAGGGCTCAGCTAGAGAAGAGCCTCAGGCGGCCCAGCTCGGAGAGTAGCGACAACCCCGGAGAGTCCGAGCCTGATAGGGTTAGTGTGGATTTAATGAGCAGCATTTTTGCTACTCTATTTAATTATTTACTTCATATACATTAATACGCTGATGTTGGGAGTGTTACAAAAACTGATTTGACTCGGGAAATTGGTTTTGATTTAAATGATGCAGATGCATTGAATTGACGAAATGGCCGCATTTACAGTTTTGACAACTTCATATGAATGTAAAATGACAACAAACTGAGCCGTACATCCGTGCCCTCCCTATAGCCACAGAATGCTCTGCTTAAAACAAATAAAATAAAATTATATGTGCCGTTCAGTCCATATTGGCACCAAACGGAAACCATTGAACCGATCGGTTTGGGCAATTTAAGCCCTACCTCCAGGCATTAAGGAAACCTGACTTCATTTGTGTTTTTCATCATAAGAGGTGTGTTTTGGTATATTTCATTTTTAAAGAGTAGATCAGTATGGTTGTCTATTTTGTTTTAATTTAACCAATAATGCAACAAAATTATTTTTGGGGTGGAGCTTTCCAATGCACCATATCTATTTGTATTTAGTCCCATGAATAAGTCTCGATAATCTTAATGAAATGTGGTGTGATTTTGTTTTGCAGATGGACAGTGTTTTAGAAAGCAAAAACAAGTTGTGGTCTAAGGAAACGGTAACATGATTGTATTGTCAATTGGCACACACCGGTTTACTTTGCGTTAACACATCTCCGGGGTGGCTGCAGGCGTATGAGCCTTGTTGGCTGGATGAGGCCGAGGAGCTGGAGCTGCAGAGGAGAGCCACGCAGCAGGAGCTAGACGAGGAGTTGCACAAGAGTGAGGAAGTGCGCCGGCGCAGGGACGCATGCATGCAACGCAAGAATGCGCTGGAGACGGAAAGGCTACGATCCAGTCAGGTACTGTCAGCTGTCTGCCCTCTACTCCTTCACTTCGCTCTACAAACTTGGATTATGAAAGATTTATACCAGTGTAGTAGCGGTGATATCATTTCTGTCCAATAAAAAAATAGTTATGTGTTTGGTTCAAACAACCTAGAAGATTCAATAAACAACAAAAAGGAGGAAGACGAAGGCCTTTTAATCGCGAGGAGGGCGGACTGGAACCTTCACCTTCAGAAAGCTATTTGCAGTCTGGTTACAGATCCTTTCCGTTCCTCATTCATTCATTTGGGTTGGCCCTCGGTACAAAAGTCATTGCTGCCCTGCAGGTTTGGGGGAGGCATTTGGCAACAACGTAATCAGTAGGTTTGTGATCGTGAGGAATGCAGTTTACGAGTCCATGCCGCTGGGCTGCTTTCCGGGGAACATTAAGCATGACTCGTTCTGCTTTTGCCCTTTGGTCGGGTCACGAAACCGCGACCCCGTTGGTCGGGTCACGGGCCTGCCTTTTCTTGAGACGCGTCCATTCCTCCTCTTCACAAATACCAGTAACAGAAAACATTCATCCTAATCTACCAAACGTGGGATAACCCATATGCAGTTATTATTACATTATGTTATTATAAATGTATTTTTGTATTTTCTTCTTGCTTGGGTCCAAAGTAAGGCAAGACGTTTTTCAGCATTTTGTCCATACAAACCCTTTTTATTCTACTGTAACGTTGCGATATTTCACTTGTCAGATTTTGAGTCAGGACCTTCTGCGTGTGTCAATGCGCTTGGAAACGCTGGAGGAGACGGCTAGCAGCTCGAAGCGGGCGTCCACCACCGAGCTAGAGAAGGAAAAAGAGATGCTGAGGAAGAGGACAGAATACCTGGATTCACAACTCTCAGACAGCGCGGTGCTCACTTTGGAGGTCAGTCTGGGGCTCATGATGGGGATGCTGTACGCAGAAAATCCCCAATGCTTTGCAGAGTGACAGAAAAAGCCCAAGAAAAAGCAAAACACATTTATGGTCTTTATCGTTGTCAAGGAAGAACAATTGGAAGAAGCTGTGCAAGTCCTGGAAGCAGAGCTGGACTTCAAGCGGCGATCCATCCAGGATAAGCAGGAGAAAGCAGCCAGCTGGACGCCACGCGATAGCGCCCGCTTCACCGACATCACCCGGAAGCTGAAGGGGCTCTCGCAACTGCAAGCTTCAGAGCTGCTTGTCAAATACTTCAACAAAGTAAGAGTGCACAACTTATCTTTAGTAGTTTGTGAGAAATCAATATTGTGATCAGGGTCTTCAGATAAATTGGTAGCCCTTCGTTTTACTCAGTAGCAAACAAGTAGCTCTCAGTTTCAGAAAGATTGGTTACCCCTTATACATATATTGTATAATGTGTAATACTCATTTACACATTTATATTTATATGGATTTGTCAGTTTGTTTGCAATTTTGGTAGACCCCCACCCTCCTTTGTTGCTTCATTAGAGGGGCAAAATACTAGAAATAGGTCACACCACAAGACATAAGACACAGCACAGTTGGATACCTCCAATGCAAAACATTGTTAAAGGTCATATGTGTACATTTTCACATGTGCCTATGGGAGCTTTAGGGGCATTACGGTAAATGCAGTGAGACACACTCCTCTTCTGGCTGTCCATAGTTATAACAGACACGGCAACCTCCATGTAATATAATTTAATGACAATTGACCTACAATTATATTTAAAACATACTGTTGGTCATTAAGAACACGTTTATTTGCAAAATTCGAAATGAATCATTTCATTGATTAATTGATAATCAAACATGGTCTAAATGTCACACAGTGTCACTTTAAAGGGACACTTAAATGTGTTAGCAGTGTCCATCAAAAGATCATTTTTGTGTCTATGCTTGATCGCCAGGTAGTGGACCTTCGCCAAACACAAGCTTCTTTGCGTTTGCACTGCGAGGAGCTGGAGATTTATTGCGCGGAGCAGGAGGAAGCGCGCGCAGAGCTGGAGGCCGCTGTCCACAATTTGGCCTTGGACGCCGACCGCAGGCTCACCCAGCAGCAGCAGGAACACCACAGGAACATCCGAATCCTCATAAGTAAACTCAAAGGTCAACAGACACGTATGTGATTACATAAAGAAATGGTTTCCATAGTCCTTTGGCGTTGGGAGCGTACGGTGCTAACCACGTAGCTAAAACCTCGTACCGCCAGTGCAGTGGTTGCAAATATGATGGATAGGTTGTTGCTTGTGCGATTTCACCGCAAAGACCGAAAGAGTTAAGATTCTATTAAACACATTTGATACCATATTAAGGCCAATGGTGAGCTAAAACGTTGGACACAACAATCTCACACTAAGGCAGTGCTTCTCAATTATATTTTGCCAATGCCCCCGAGGAAAGAAGAAACGTTTCACGTCCCCCACCCCCCACTCGACGCGCTGACTATAAATAACATTATCTGTAAACAATGTATAAGTATACTTAAACCTGTATCCGTTTTAGCATTATCAAAAGAAAAAAGGAACTTTCAACAACCTTTACTTATTTTTACCGGGTTTATAAGGGTTACAGCTTAGTCTAGTACAGAAAAAATAAGAGCATCAAAGTGCCTTTTTTTATTGCAATTACACTTCACATGACAAAAACTAAAGCCTTTCCCCCGGGGTCATCCGTGCCCCCTCAACCAACCACTGTGGGCCCACCCCACTATTTGAGAAACACTGCACTGAAGATTTAAGATGACGGGAGCCCGCTGAAATGCTAAGACTAAGACTCTATAAACTTTAAGACGTCCAGCCTTTAGTCTAAGGCCTTGTCTGTACATAACCAGGGCTATTTTAACCTGCATATTCTCCCCCAAAGGTAACACATTTTGGGCACATGAATCAATGCGGTGGCCCTGGAGCAAGAGTTTCTTGCCTTTTATTTTCTTGGCTTATTCTTATATGGTGAACCTGCCAGAGGGTTTCTCAGATTTAGACGATTCATCAAAACTGCTCATTTCTCTAGCACACGTGAATTGTGACGTCATTTTCAGTCAACAGAAATTGGTTCTGTGCTTCACAAAAGGTTCATTTTGCATTACACTGTTTTTTTATTTGCGTTTCCGCCGACTAGAGGGCAACTCCTCAGGAGAAACCCAGGAGGCGATCAAGGCGCGTCTGCAGAACCTGGAGAAGGAGTTGTTCTTCTACAAGCACTGCAGCCGCAAGCTGAGGAAGCAGCTCAAGGAGTCCCAGTATGCGGACCAGAGCCCCCGCGCCGAGGAGACTGCCCCGGAACTAAAGGAGGCCAGAAGGTTCTCCCGCCAGCGGAGCCCGTCCTCGTCTTCGTCGTCGGTCGAGAACGCCAGGACGCCCGTCGATCACCAGATAGGCGCCCTAGCCCGTGTCCACGGTTACAGCGAGCGCCGGCCGCCTCCGCCCCACGGCATGAGAGCCACGGTTGGACTGCGTCGCAGGAAGGTGAGGGAGCCGGCGGTGCCGGCGAGGGACTCCGTGGTGGACACCGGCATCGAGATGCTATCCGACGACTCGCTGGATGCGTCCACCGGCAGCGAGACCCCCGATTTGGTGGCAATGTGAATCTTGAGGTCCTTGACCAACGTTTTTGCAATGTAAGTTTGTTTTCTAAAATTGGATTTCGGAACAATGAAGTTCATGACAGAATTACGGTGATATTGTAGAAAGGAATGTTGTGCTTGCGCAAAAAAAAAAAAAAAAAAAATGTTAATTCACACCAAAAGACGTGAAAAAATCTTAGTTTTAATACTAGGAGGACAAACGTTTTATTTAACAGAACTAATTTGAATTGGAAGAAAGTCTTTATAAAGATTATAAAACTTTCTCATTTGATTTTTGCTTTAATGTAGAAAAAAGAAAATCAAACACAGGCAAAAATCTATCATTTTGTGATTTTTGTTGTGATAGAAAAAAATCTGACGTAATACAAAAGTTTGACTACCCTTGTTGTAATATACAGTACTTAATTTTAAGTGTAATATTACAAGGGAAAGGGCTTTAGTTTTTGTGATAACCGCAGTAGTAGTAGTTGTGTTGTTTTATTTTTGTCATTTTACTTTGCAATAATTAGGACAATGATCATTTTACACACACGTTCTTACATTGTCGTTAGTTGTAATATTGCACAATAAATCATGAATGTACGTAATAGTAGCTTGAAAAATTGCAATTTATTTAATTGATTCAAACTTTTTTGCAACTTGTTATAGTACTTAAAAATATCATTCTTAATGGTGCATTGTTTTCCTACTATCTTAAAAAGAACATTTTTAATGGTGCATTTTGTTTACCTAATATTAAACTGTAATATAGTCGAGTACAAAACAAAATATAATTTATTTGTATTTGGAATGCAGTTGTTATTTGAAATTAATGGGCTCACTTACCCAAAATTATAGATGCGAATGTCATACCAAAACGGGCCATTGTGCATCTGCATCATGACACAGGAAACTTTCCTTGTATGGTTACGTTTACTGTAGTTGCATGAGTGTTTGCAATCATTTTGATGTTTACTCTTGGAGTATAAACTTTGTACGAATAGTTTAATTGATGTTTTTGTGTTTCAACAACTGCACGAAAAGAAATGTACAATTGATCCCTATTGTTTATATATTATATAAAATGTTCTACAGGCTTATTCATTTGGCCATAAAAGGGCATTCTTGTCAATATCAAAACACAGCTGTGTCAACCAGCAACCTCAATTTGATTATATTGTGGATGCCATGTCTTGATTACCTTGATAAATTGAAGTTTGAAAATTGCACACTAAGCTCACATAAAACGTGTAAGTTGAAAGCTAAACTAACTTAACACCTCTAGGTGGAGACACAAGTAAATCATTTCCCAGTCACCTGTATTAGCCACGTTCTGCCGTCTGCAATGCACTCGTCACGTTACGATCAGGCAAGTAAAAAATGAATAGGCCACTGGCAATTAATGATGTGCCTACATGGTCCTAAAACGGGTGGACAAGAGAGTAGGACTTCCTTCCATTTAGATTGCATGAGCATTCAATGAAAGTGAAGGTTAATGTAACGCACCATTATTACTGCTTTGGTTCTCATTGCTGAAGGAGCAACTTTGCATATTGCAATTGTACATCAAAGTAATCAATGGGTAGTTTTTCTTGTTTTGAATGTCTAAAAAACATATTTGACACATATTGATACTGCGGGTTAACTTTCCATTTTAAAGCCCTGTCGCTCAGCCCTGCTATGCACATTTAAAAGGCATTTATTTCATCTTGATTTTGTCAAGTTTGATTTTTTCATGGTCACGTTGACCTCTTTTAAAGTATTATGTTAGTATAAAATTAACTAAATTCAGGCTTTTTCCCCAGGCACAAAAAACAAAACAAAAACAATATACAATATAATATGAAATACCGAGCCCTAATTTCAAATACAAAATAAACGCACAAGGCTACTATTTTGAATACAAAAAAATAAAGATTATTGGGGGGGGGGGGAATCCTTCCCCCCCACTGGCTCCATCTGCAGTTGTAAAGTATTGTTAATAAATATAATTAAAATAGATTGTATATCATGAAAGCAACACATTTTCACTGAAAAAGTATTTTAATGACTTAACGGTGGACCAACTCGAAACAATTCTCAACTCCCAAATCAGTCACACATTTTGGCATTTTCAACGAACAGGCTAGCCTGTTGCTATGCACTTGCGACTGTAAAGGGCAGCACTGATACAATTGTGTGTGTGTGTGTGTGTGTGCGCGCGCGAGAGAAGCATGCATCACCACATGCTGACAGTCCAAAATAAAAAAGAACACAAGAAGGTGTTTTGCCAACATGTTGAGACTTCAAGAGACACCATCAGAGTTCCGCCTCAGAATTTTTCTTCCCTCTTTTGTTACCCTGACAACACATAGCAAATGATTGTCACATTTTAAACCACCACATGTATAAAAAGTTGAAAAATAGAAGAACAAAATAAAGCAATGTATTTATCGTACTTTTTTTTTTTTTAATATATCGTTTCCCTCCAAACCTTTAACTATACGCTATAATCACAAATGAAGTCAATGACGCGTTGCAGCCCCATCTTTATGAATTCAACTGTATGATACGTGTCCAGAATGGAAGCTGCAAAACTCGCCTCCCGGGCACAAAACAGATCACCATCATTAACTGTTAACTTTTTCTTGATGCAAACATGAGACTTGAGTGTCAGTTGTCACTTCCTTAGTGCAACGCAATCATCAAACGCAATCATCAGTCGGTGTGCAGTTTTGTTTCACTTCTCAGTGGTTACCTTCCCTGTAGCATGCTATTAATGTTCAAATGATGCTATGTAGTCATGTCAACATTTTGGCCATTTTGTTTTGTGAAAACTTGAATGGCAGAATCACAGTTTTGATTTTTTTTTTTTTACTAGAGTTTTGAGTTTTAAACTAGAGTGTAAATGTTAAAAAAAAGTTACCTGGTGTTTGGGCTGTTCAGACTGCAGACATTTGACTTTGGATCGTTCTTGTTCCAGAGCAGCGTGCAGTAAGGTCACCTAAACAAAACGAACATAATTAGGAGGTTTCATTGGGAATAATTCAATTCGACTAGGACAGAGTAACATGGCAAATATTTCCTATGTACAGTACAAAAGAATATAACTCAGCACCCAGATTAAAAAGCCTATCAAGCGAAGTTTGATAGTTTCCCACAAGGTAGCGTGCGCGCGCACACACACACACACACACACACAAAAAAATTCTGGTGGACAATAGCCACTTCACTTTGTCCAAAATGGCCTAACTTGTATTGACATAATTGCCATAGCGTTAATTACCAGTAACCTGTAAGAACGTTAATTTGAGAAAATGTGCTTCTCGATTTCATGTTGCTTGCAGCTCATCTGGGATAATTCACTAGCGGGGGCAGGCTGCTTCAATAAAAAAATGCTGCATTTTCTCATTTTTATTTTTGCAATTCTTGTTATAACACACAACAAGTTTTGACCTTAGTTACACAAGGCGTATAAATCGAGAAAATACCTGTGACGATAGCTCTTCTTTGATATGCAGCAGCTCCTCCACTTGCGTCAAGATTTCGGCTTTGTCTTTCACTACACACAGACACACGCACACAAACTACGGTCATCAAAACCTATTCAAAAACAATCCAACTGTGTTGCTAGAAGCTGCACTGCGACCCCAACGAGTCGATTCCACCATCTACAAACACTGACTTTCTCCTTGCTGAAGCATCTTGAGAAGCTGCCCGTTTCTGTGTTTCACCTCCTTGTATTTGACCTGCAACACACAGTGCCAGTTGTCAGCGCGTCTCTTAATACGAGGCGAGGCACTGGGGTTGTGTCCCACCTCCCACTGTGAGATGGTCTTCTTCAGCTCACGGATCTCCTGGTCCTTCTTCTCCAGCTCGTACTTCAGCTGCTCGGCGCGAGGGTCCTATAGCAACGGGCACTTCAGTATGGATTTGTCTTATACCTTTTTGCTTGTACTACTTCTATTTGTCCAGAGCTTGTATTTCGACATCCAAGGAGTAGTGGATCGTTCACAGACACTTTTCATAAATAGGAAAAACGAAAAGCATTTAGCAACCGAGCAATTTGACTTTTGATGGAGATCTGTATACAAAGGGCACCTGTGGCGCTCAGAAGAAAAAAAATCTATGTTTTATCATTAAAAACCGCATCCAATCATGTTTTTTTGGTTTTCGCCGGTTGTGTTAAAGCAATCTTAAAACAATTTTATGGGATTAATTGCAGACAACATGCGCAGTCATACTTGGCACGAGAGGGCGGAGATGTGACGCGACCTCGTTGGCAGTCGTCTTTCTTTCCATTCTAGCAAAACGACAAAAACATTTGAATGCAGCTTTTATTGAAAAAACATTTAGGTTTTTCCTTCTGAGCACCACGGGTAGACTAATAATGTCAAATTCCCATTATATTTCGCCTTGGTAACATTGCCAGGATGTGTTAATTCTAGTTGGCATAAGTCTGGAACATGAAAGATATGGATAATCTCAAACTTTATTTTGGGGGGGTGGGCGGGGGTATACGCTCACCGGTTCATGTTCTGCGGAGGGGTTGCCATTGTGCCCGCCGTTGTACTGCTTGCGCCTCTTCTCCCGCTGGATTATGCGGTTGACGTCGTCTTCCAGCTTGTTAAAGAAACGTTCCTCCTGGCCCTGTCCCAAAGCGGTGTTGGTGGTTTCCTGCTGGGGTGCGAGTAACATGCTGTGTCAGCTAGACACTTTGAAATGTGAATACTGTTTGATCTATGATAGTGCATGAGGCGGAGGTTGCTCAAGAGTCAGCTACGATAAATGGGCAGGTGGGCAAGGCCAGGCACAGGTTAGGTCAAATAAATTAAAGGGTAAAATTAGTTCAATCATAGTTCAAAACATTTAAACAGGTTTTGCTGCAAATAATACATGAATCCAAAAGTCAATTTCCCGTGGTCTGAATTCATTAACATAACGGGCCCTTCGTGGCCCGGGTGCCATGCATTGCCTAACCTATGCTTGGTGCTCACCTCTTTCTCCCGTTTCCGGTTCCCGTGTTCTACAAAGAGCAACAGTACATCAGTAATGCTCAGGAAAAGCACTCGCTGGTCTAATCTTGGAGTTGGGCTGACCTGTGCTGCCTTCTGCCTGAAAGTCCTGCAGGGATACTGTCTTTTTGTCTTTGGCCTGCACGTTCTTCTTCTTTTTCTCCTTGCCGCCATCTTTGCGAGACTTTGGAGAGGACGCGTGGTTGCTGCTGACTCCTTGCTGAAAAGAGTGACGTGGTAAGGACCGCAGCCAAATTGTGCATTTGCAAATAACGTTACACCCATGCTGAGAATTAAAAACATTATTATTTAATAACATACAGGGGGCTATCTTTTTTTGCACCGTATTTTCCGCACTATAAGGCACACCAGATTATAAAGCGCACCTTCAACGAATGGCCTATTTTAAAACTCTTTTCACTGTTATCATATATAGGGCACACCACATACACACACACTAATATATATATATATATATATATATATATATATATATATATATATATATATGCATATTATAAGGCGCATAGAATAGAAGCTACATATACAAATATATATATATATATATATATATATATATATATATATATATATATATATATATATATATATATATATAGATATATACATATATACACACATATATAATCTCAATTGAAATCGTAGTAAATGAAAATCGCCTACCTCTTGATTACATTTAGCTCAATGCCAAGATGAATCAATCAAATATAAAACCTTTTAAATCAAATTACAACCAAAACACTTAAAATACATTGTTTTTGTGTTTTAAAAACACTTCTGGATTTATTTTATAAAATCACTTTCTTGTACAAAAAAATGTGCAGTTTTTGCACCTTGTCCCCATATAAATCACAGAGCAAATATAGCATATCAAAATTTCAAAAACTGAGTCTTAAAATGTTTTTAACTCTGAATAGTACATTTATAACTGAAATACAGAGCTAACAACTGAAGAACTTACATGGCGATGTATTGATTTTTTTTTTGTCCCCCCCAAAACGAAAAGTCATGGTTTTTGCACTGTATAAAGTTCACCAGATTATAAAGTGCACTGTCAGCGTTGGAAAAATTGAAGGCGTTTAGATTCGCCTTATAGTGTAGAAAACACGGTAGTTGATTTTCATGATTTCTTAAGACTGCTGAGTCACAGAATTTTTATGTGTATGCTTGTTGGAAGTACCTGTTTGTTTTGTTCATACTCCAGTTTGCTTAAGATCAAGGCCTTCTCTAAGTCTGCTTCGTACATCTCGGATGTCATCTGCAGTGAGAACAACGAGAATTTTGTAGACATGCTCCACACACACACACACACACACACACACACACAAATGCACGGACCTTGGCGTGATCCCCTCTTACCTGCTCGTCCCTCTGTTTCCATTGCTGCCAGCACTGCTGGGACGATGGAGTAGCGCCGTGGCCCGCCGGGGCCGCGCTGAGGAGCTCGGTGGCTATTCCCGAAAGCGTCATGCAGGGCGGCGGCCCCTGGGACTTCTGCGGGATTTTCTTGAAGGCCAAACTGCGGAGCTGAAATGGACACATTGCGCAATGTGCTGGATAGGAGTTGCTGGAGGAAGCTGACCTCAAAATGCTGTGTTCACCAGCTTAACTCAGATTCGATCTCATAGACATTTTTAGTTTTTTTTTTTTTTTTTAACTCATTCAATCTCAAAGACATGATATTTATTTGGGAGTTTTTTTTAATTATTTCAAATGTTGGCTAAAGAGCGTCTAAAAATGTACTGTATAATTAAAAAGTATATTAATAATTTTTAGTGAAGGAAAGACTTTGGCACATTAAGTAATTGATCACATAAGTGAAAAAAATTAACTCCATGTTTAACTGGGCATGTTTGTCTTGAGCTTTTAATGCATCATAGTACAAAATGCCACATAAATAGCCAATTCCAGTGCAGTGATTTTCCACCCAAATGAAAAGGGCAAATCCATGCTGCAAGAAGATTGGCAATCAGAAAATGTAGTGAAAAACATTTGACCTCCGGGCCCTTTGACACCTGTGGTTTTCAAAGTGTACAAGGCGACCTCGGGGGTGATAAAGGGGGGATTTCACAAACTTCTAACCCAAAAGTGGATGGCTGTAAAACGTGGACTTTTAATTGCTCTAAAACTATACATGAAAGAGCTGTGACTTTGGAGACTTCTTTTATCTAGCCCTTCAAAATTGCAGCTACAGCAATTGACCAAATAAACTACAAGTCCATTTCGTCCCTATAATGAATAGTTTGGGGAATGCAATGTCACGAACAGCACTGGCAGCAAGGCTGACAAATAACAAGCTCTTCCTGAGAGTGAGTAGTTTTGAATTTGACCACGTGTAGCAGGCTGGTCTAGTGGTTCTCGTGTGTACCTCACACTTCTAAGGTTCGATGTGTGAATATTAAGCCCCAGCTTTCCTGTGTGGAGTCTCCGTGAAAGAGACAAATTCAAACAGCTGGGAGCGCGTTCTCACCTCGTTGGCTTCACTTTGCTGCTGCTCCTTCTTTTTCTTTCTCTTGTCCTTTTTCTTGTCGTTGCCCTGGGGCGCTTTGCCTCCTCCGGACTTTTCCTGGCGCTGCTTCCCGGAGCTAGCTTTGCTGGCGGTCTTCCCGACCTCAGAAGTGTCCGAGTCGGAGTCCGAGTCGATCTGAAGCAGGGCGAAACGAGAGGCGGTGGTGGGGACCATGATGGTTGTCGACGACGCCATGGAGGAAGCCCGATCCTGCCGAGGAGAGAAGGAACAATTCGGTGAGGAATGCAATCTATTGCTGTTAGTGCTCTTATTTAGCTTTGACGTGAAATCCTGGTTGTTTCAAGGGCAAAAGGCGAAAATGCAATTAGCGACTAGCCGCGCATAGCATTTTCGCTTCCACTAAAGCTACAGCCGGCTTCTTTTGCCCCCTTTTAAGGCTCCTACAAGTAAACACAGGACGACACGCGACAGTCCACGAGGCTAGAAGGCACGTACGCCGTTTTATCAAAACGATCGGTCACTTAGGTCGAAGAGTGGCAACGTTTATAAAAGTTACCCAAGTGTTACTTTCACCTGTTAGAAGCAAAAGGGTTAGCTCTTCTTTGCTAGCTGCTAGGTGGTTTCGGTACGGAAACACAGCAGCGCCTAAAACTAAATGTTCGCTTTTTGGCATGTCTGCAGTTACCACAAGACTCGGAGTAAATTGGGCACTAACAGTTGAACAATTTGATGTGATGAATGAAATTATGTTCTTATTGGCTTTTCACTTATTTGGCGCTTTACATTGAATACTTATTTGCCTACTGTTGAGGCAGCACCGGGGTCAATTGGGGGTACAGTCCCTTTCTCATAGTTATGGTCACGATGTTTGGGAAACGAACCTATAGCCTCTGCTTTTGGGAGACGACCACAAAGCCATGCAAACTTTAACTTTATAAGATGACCTTAACTCAAACATGAAGTACTGTCATATTTTTTGACCCAGTTTTAATAGCATTCATTATGACGTTTATTAATCAACACAAACTATGTAACTTTATTTGGAGTATTTTTTCATGATGTGTTAATCACTTTCTACGCAGTTTGTTGTTTTGTATTTGTCCGTTGTTTTCAAATATATTATTGTGAACATTGTTGTTTAGTTACATTAGTATTATTTTATTCATATATTGAATTCAATGTTGATACGTATGTATTCTTACTTTTTCTCAGTTTTTTTTTTATTGTATCTAAACATTTATGTGTACGTTGCATAGTGTACTTTAACATAAATAATAATAAGATAACAACCTTAAGCCACTCATTTTTTGTTCTTTTTACTGAAGTCTTCTACAGGTACTTAGATTATTTTAGAAATGAGATATTCTCCACAGGTCAAAAAAGGAACAGCTCCTGTAGGTAGTCGTGCCATTGTTCTTCTCATTAAGACTTACTGTGTAAGAAAACAATGATGAGCAGTTTGAAGCAAGTGACGTTTCTCCCTCAGATCAGATTTTATGCAGATTAACCATTGAACAAACCTGCCTGCCAGCAGCCAAGTGAATCGCAAAGTATTTCTTCAAGGATGCATTTGTACAAGTAGTTACAACACTGTCACACGTGACATGAGGCAGTATAAATGTTGTCTTTCTGTGGTGGGAGTATTCAAACGGGTTTTATTCATCTTAGCTCAAGCTATTAAGTAAATAACGCAACTTCAGGAATGTGTGACATAATGAGTGGATTTTGATTTAGTCCTGGTGCATGTGGTGTATAGCAGGGGTCACCAATGTGGTGCCCCCGGGCACCAGATTGCCCACGAGGCTCAAATGAGTAGCCCATAGGCCTGCTCTGCAAATGGCTCACAAGTGATAGAACAGTGTGATTTTCTAGGAATGTTACAAACAATTATAAATATATTCCATGTAGATAACATATTTTACTTGATTTACAAATTTACTGTAACTGTTCCTTAATTAATGTGAGGATTCATTAACATGATCGGTGTCTGCACATTAATGGGTGCCCTTTGTATTAGTCAGTACCAGAGAAGTAGCTTTCACTTTCAAAAAGGTTGATGACCCTTGGTGTATAGTATGTGTATCAATGGTAGTGCACAGGCTTCTTCTAGTCACGCCCTAAGAACTGTTCAGCTGTATTTTTCTTTTTTGTTTAATTCAATGAGGTACATTCTAATAAGTAATTTTTTTAACACAACTAATTGTTATAGTCACCCTATCATAGTTTATAATGTTAAGTAATATTTTGCGAATAAAAGATTTGATGAACAAGCCTACTATGTCACTGAATTTTAATGTTGGTCTGATGGTGGTACTTAAAGAGTTGGGTATTTCCATAACATGGAACTTCTAGTTGAGAACCACTGCAATGACTAACTGTGACATGTAATGTACAATGCATGCATTTTGATGTAATAGGTTGTAGTATTATACTGTATATCAGTGCCAAGTTCTTAATGGATGGCGTTGCATATCATATTTACAGTGCATAATTTAATTACTAGCAACCAGTTAAGCTAATGAGTGAACAGTTGATTTACTAGATCAATCTCATTCTACCTTGTCATGCGCTAAAGAAAACATTAGAGCGCATCTGTTTAATTTTCATTACAAATACCGTATTTTTCGGACCATAAGCCGCGACTTTTTCCTCATGATTTGAGCCCTGCGGCTTATAGTCCAGTGCGGCTAATCTGTGTTTTTTTTCCACCGGTCAAGCAAATGTGTGTATCTGTTCAAGGAGCCAGTTTATGGAACAACTATGAAATAAAACTGAAAAGATGTAAATCAATGGCTGTGCTCACAAAGAGTTTTCAAATATATTGTTAAAAATGTCTAAATTGAATACGATCTTGTGTAAAAGTTTGTGACGTATAAATTCAATACACGGTATACAGCATATAGGATTTTATTTATAAATTAATGATTGTATACATTATTTATGTGCAGTGTGTGCAATGTTCACTAAAATAATCTATCAATTAAACAACGGGGGACAGAAGAAGATGCTATGGATGTATTGATTTAGAGGTTGAATAGCTACAGTATTTAACTCTGCAGTATTCTGTTGGTGATATGTTGAAAATATCCATCCATTCATTTTCTATAAGTATAATGTTGGGACTAAACATGCAGGCATGTTCAGTGTTAAAGGGAGGATGTTGCTATGGGTAGACAATCAGAAAAAAAATCATAAATTACCATCTTTTAGCATTAACATTTGATGTTATGACACTGTAATCCAGTGCGTCTTATCCATGACAAAAGATGTGTTTTTTTTTTTTTTTCCCTCAATTTTTGCTGCTGCACCTTATATACTGGTGCTGCTTATAGTCTGGAAAATATGGTGCAGGTAATATGGTATAGGAAATTGTGTATTTTATTTTTTTACACTTAATGGAATCTAAAAAATTATAATGGGAAACATCATATAGTGATGTGTGCATGTGACCCACTTGGTATGAAGAGAGTACACTGTGACCTTCAGGATTATGTGTGTGCTTGATCATCAGGATTGTGAGTGTGCGTGTGTGTCAAGTGTCTGGGTGCGAGAGATATAAATGTGCCCTTAGGGATTTGTTTCCCCCGTAATTTGGAATGAAGCTGGAACACAAATCACAAAACACGACATGGTTGCCAAGTGGAAGTTTGTCAAGAGTGAGTGTATGTCTGAATAAAAAGAAGTTGATCACAAGTTTAGGTAGAAGTCACATCCACAGTAGTGAGAACCATTTTGATGGCTCTTCCATTTTTACCTTGGAGACTTGAGGCCACTGAGGTGCTTCTCCACCTCTCCAGCCATGTCAGGGATGCTCCTGCTAACATCCAGATATACAACGTTCTCCTGCTCATCCACGGGGAGCTCGAGGATATCAAACTGGGATTTCAGAAGGTCTGCCTTCATGAAATGTCCTCTGCGGCTCACCATCCTCTGGCGGATGACTTCGTAGTCTCCGTGCAGGAAGAGAAAGAAGACATCAGAAAGGGAGTGGGGGAGTGAAGGTGGAGAGGTGGCGGTGGAGGAAGGGAGGGCTTTGGAGCCGTGGAGGAGGATGAGTCTGTACAGGCGCTTGAGGGCGGAGCAGGACACCAGCGCATCAGAGCTGGAACATCTTTCTCTGTAATGGAGGACATACATTTTAAAAATTTTGCCCGAATTGTATGACTCGATTTCATTCATTCATTTGAAGCGTTATAAAAAGAGTTTTCCCGTTGTAATGTTATTATGTAAAGCTGGCAGTGTCCTATTTGAGTTTTACTCTTCCGTTAATAGTGTTAACTCTCAAACTGGTGCTATCATATAGGAACACAAACAACAATTGAATGCTAAGAAAAATGAAAAATATCATGAACATTGACAGTCACCCACTTCATGCACTGGAGGTGTGATGTCTCTTAAGTGTGTTGAATGTATGAAGGTAAGACTGAAAGACATGCTGCTGCTCTAACAATCTTAATTTCCCGCGAAGGATGAATAAAATATCTAAATCTAACACTTAGCTTGTAATAGTAGCTTTTCAACACCCTTTAATACAGAAGCCCTTTTCTAACCTCACAAATAGCTTTTTGAAAGGCCAGAAATCAGAAGTATGGGATTCCAAATTGCATGTGTACTCATCCAGGAAGGCTGCAGTTTGCAAGAGGTGTAAAAGTGGTGAAGACTGCCGTAGTGTATTTCAAAGGGGGTTGTGCACATACTGATGGATTTCACCAAAGAAACTTGGGAGAGCACAGAAGCGCGAAATGAAGTTTGAGGTGTTGGAATTAAAAGTTTTAGTGGAAGAGGAAAACAAATGTTACTGAGTAACATAAAAGCAAAATTAGGAGGCGGCAGCAACTGGCTAAAAATCATGTTTGATTTGATTTTACTCTTACTGAGTGTGTGCATCAATAGCATGCATGGGCTAATTATGCATAACATTGCATTTAAAATTCTGGACAGGACACGTGCAACACGACCACTTCCAATTTTGTGCTGAAATGACCCAGATCGGCTGCATACTTGAAAACACTGTTGTCATGTGGCATGACTCCTTCCTGTGATTGGCTGGCAAACGGAACTACTGAATCAATGATATTTTTGCAATCTTTTATTTTCTTGGCAGTTCAAAATGTCTGTATGAAAAAAAATTGACACATTTTTCCGTTGCACCCCCCCCAGCACAATAACCACACTCATAGTTATTTATACGCATAAGTATTCATCAAGGCAAGTTTATTTGTACTGACTTTAAAACTGAAAAAAAAAAAAAAAAGACTCAAAAGGGCTTCACAGTTGACAATCAGGGCCCCCAACGAGGCAAGGAAACTGAAATCGTTGTTCGAGGGAAAGAAGAGACCACCGATTCAGGATAACCAAGCTGCCTTGTAAATACCACAGCATTGTCCCACATTTGATTAATCAAACCTTCATACAAAATTATTTCTGTGGCAGTTTTGCTTAGTTTGTATGCATAAACATTCTGTTATTCAGACCCAGGGGTGGAAAAAAATTGAGCGATGAGCAGGACGGGAAAAGGAGGGAAGATGACCCAACTACAAATCTTTGAAGTTGCAGGCGATATGGTGGCACACTTTCAGAAACTTGCACTATTCCTCAACCTCTCTCTCTAGTTAATTCCACCCCTCCAAAAAAAAAAACTCAAAATGGTTTTGATCTTTCTATGACAATTTCATGCTTTTGATTAGTAAAGCCCCAGCCTATCATCATTTTATGTAAGTGTGTGTGTGTGTGTGCCCCATTTAAGTCATACCTTTTAATGATGTCATGTAGTCTCAGAAGCCAAGGAAACCTATCCTGAAGAGATTAGTGAAAACATCATGATTTATTTAATATTGGCATAATACTGTGCAACCAAAGCCCATTTTCTATGAATTCTTGCTTATCTTTAAAACAAAAAATTAAAATAATAACTGCATCCTTGTGGTACTTGAAAGATGCTTTAGTTATAAGTATTACTTTTTATCAACAACAGTTAACGGTTTCAATGTTGTAATGTAAATCAGAGGTGTCTAAACCCGGTACTCAAAGGCCGCTGTCCTGCATGCTTTACAGGTTTCCTTCCTGACACACCTGATTCAAATGATGAGCTCACCAGCAAGCTCAGCAGAAGCCTGATAACAATCATCATTTGAAGCATGTGCTTTGGAGAACGGAAACATCAAAAACATGCAGGATAGAGGTCATTACGGACCGGGTTAGGACACCTCTGGTGTAAATAATAGAAAAAAAACTTTGCAGTTAACTTCATTTTATATAGTTCATATTTGATTTTTGAAATTATAAATATTTATTAAATATTAACAAATAATACCACAGTAATATGATTACAATTTAATCATATTACAAACGTCGCACAATTAAGCTACAGTGTGAAAATTGAAAACCATTAAAACACTTGTCTCGAGCAATATATATATTTCTCTCAAATCAGATCTGGAGTCAACATTTGTAAAAAAAAAAAAAAAAAAAGACACACAAAATGTCATATTAAGACAGACAGACGCAAACACACACATACGCACAAATAGGCAAAAGCGCAGAACTCGGTGTTGGTCCGACAATGGCAACTGAACAGAGGACTCAAATTCCAAATGATACAAGCTCAGGATGCAGTGTGTTTCAACAGTCTTAATTGGAGTCATATGGTTTTTATGTGGTCAGTAAAAAAAGATAAAACACATTTTGTTCCAGGTCCACCTAAAAGCATGCTCAGCGTGTGGTCTGCAGCCAAGTGTGATAATGACACATGAAAGCTTGACTCTCATCCACAACTTGTTCCTACAAATTGTTCGATCATTTACTAGGTTTTTTTGAGGAATAGAGCCAGAGTAGCACAGTGCTGGTTCAAGGTGCTCTTCAAGACACCGGTGCGACAGAAGCGTGCGTGTCTGTGTCTGTCCTAAATCAACAACTCATGTCAATTTCCAAACTGAACATCATTCTTAAAAAAAGCCAACTGACCTGGTCGGTGAGTGCTTCTCCTCTAGCCATTTTCTCCACATTCTCCACAGGGTGGAAGCTGTCGCCTTCATGCAGTGGCCACCCCAGCTGATATGGAAACGCACAAGTTCAAGAGATGATGTGGTCAAATATCATCTGAGATTAAGCACTGAAGTGATGGGTTTAATCACCTTCTCTGATAGGAACTCCCCCAAAGAGCTTCTGCATAGAAAACATAACACAGACGTTAAAGGGGAAGTCAAGTGAAATTTTTGCTTTACAATAATGTTTTTTTGCGCCGCCACTGGTCTAAACATTGTATTCTGCTTTATTTTGCATTTGTGAGATACGATTTTGTATACATTTCAGTGGGCGGCCGTTTTGTTACTTGCTATCAACTGAAAATGACGTCACATTGCCTAAGGGCTCTGCTAACGACCAATCGTGAGTCATCTGTATCCTAGGTTCAATCATGTGATGTCTGCAGTCTGAATCCTGAGCACTGTGATTTCATTTTCAGTCTCCACTCCAGCAAGTGGCAAGATGGCCACTGCATGAGGTGGACGATATCGATTGATATTCCATAAATGCAATGTTAATCAGAATTTCATGTTTTAAGAAATGGAGCCGCCATTTTCAATGAAAATGTTGCACTTGTCTTTTCCTTTAATAGCAATGTACTACTGTTTAATCCTCTAAAACTCCACTACATTTAGGTGGTTGAAACTGCTGCCAGTTTATGATGGGAGACGTCAGTTCAGCAAACGTTTGAGAACCAAAAAGTTCCGCACTTTGGTTTTTGACCACAGAAAAATGCGAGAAGATAAAATGCAAATCAGGCGAAATGTTTTTACCAGTTTTTTAACATTTGTTCCACAGTTGATAAAGGATTTGTCTGTTACTCTACAAATCACTTTATGTAAACGAGTGCTGTTACACACTCATTATTTTTATTTTATTTTTTTTACCAAGTACGTATACCTACGGTGTTGCCATCAATGACAAACATACTTGCCACAACCTGACACTCCCATGAGAACGTAGATCATCCTGCTGAAACAAAAGCGGATACTCAAGCCGCACCTTTTAATAGTCCTGGTGTATGTTGACTTATCGTTAAATCATTATGTAATACAAATATGTACCGACACTCGCAGGGCACAACCATTTACAGCTTCAGTGAGCGAACTGAACCCACGAGCTGCCTGCAACTAAATAAGGCCAATGTCGAACGAACCCATTATTGAGTATAATGATTAACAAACGAGTAGGGAAGCGAGCGCTATCTACCGGCATGCAGACAAGCACCTGCTGTCGCAAAGATTAGTTTATGAAACGTCATCACGCAAACCTTACGTCATTACGTTTGACAATTAAAGGGACAGTGTCACAATTATTAAAAAGATGCTTATAAAACAGTCTTTACACAGCGTATTTCTTTACTTATCACAAATAAATTTCAAAGCAACTTTTAAAATGATACCATATGCCACAAAAGCTGAAATGTAACTGTTTCAATCTACCGACATTGAAAAGACAGTTTATTAAAAATCTGATGAATAATCCTGATTCTCACCCAAATAAAACGGGACCATTTCATCGCGATACAATAAACATACATTTCGATAACACATTCTCCCCTTCAGCAATAATCATTAAATATATATTGTCAGAAAATACAATATTTTCATCTTTTCATGAGTTGTACAAGTATAATCCATCTATTCATCTATCATCCATTTTCTAGAGCCACTTTTCCTCACAAGGGTCGCAGGCTTGCTCGTGCCTGTTCCAGCTGACTTTGGGCGGTAGGCGGGGGACTCCCTGAACTGGTTGACAGCCAATCGCAGGGCATACAGAGACAAACATACATGTCCAATGTATGTCCAATACCTGCCATGCATGTTTTAGGATGTGTGGGAGGAAGTCGGAGTGCCCGATGAGAACCCACGCAGGCTCAGGGAGAACATGCAAACTCCACACAGGGGGGCCGGCGCGAGGTGGATTTGAATTCGGGTCCCTTTAACTGTGAGGCGGATGCGCTATTCACTCCGCCACCGAGCCACCCAAAAAGTATTATGTAAATTATAAATCAGAACGTTTCCTCTCCAATATTGTTGATCGTAGTAATGAATTATTTTAAAATGTAAATATTATTCTTGGACTATTTTAACTTTTTGTTGATTATTATGATTACAATATACTTAAAAACACATGGCATTATTCTGGTGTAATTGTTAAATAGTTATACTGGTATACAATACAATTGAGTACTTTTTTTCCTCATAAAAATGGCATAAATCATGATCCTTTTTTCATTTAATAATAAATAGAATGTTAGTCTCCTGAGGTGTTTAACCATTTTTTTGTGATTACGTCAACATGACATCACACATGCCTGATGATATTATGTTGAGTACAGGGGCCCTTTAAATTGAATCTCCAGAGAGATAGTGCCGGAGAGAAAGCGAGAGAGGTTGAGGGAGGAAGGGAGGGAGAGAGAGAGAGAGAGAGAGAGAGAGAGAGAGAGAGAGAGAGAGAGCGAGAGAGAGAGAGAGAGAGAGAGAGAGAGAGAGAGGAGCGTGAGCAAGAGAGAGAGGGAGAGGCTGACTCCATGCTGTCTGTGCCGCAGCTGACAAGCTCCATCTGTCCATTCTTGTCTTCCTCCTTCTCCTCCTGCTTCCATCCATTCATCCATCCCCACCTCAGATGTGCTGACATGCCGCGTGGAGCTTCACGTCAGAGCCTCACACGAGGATGAAAATGCTCCGCTTCCGCAGCCCCAGCATCCGTTCCCTGGAGAACCACCAGGAGATCCCGTGCACCATCCGCCTGCTGGACGACTCGGAGATCTCCTGCAGCATCCAGGTAGGGAGGCATCATCGCAATGAAACTGGTCGAGGGATACTAAAGGGCAAGCTTTTGCACACATGCTCAATGTGTACCGGTATCGTTTTACATAACGTTGTTTGGTCTCGGGTGCAGCGTAATGCACGGCCTCAAAACGCATGATGACAACAAATGAGCCCCCAAAGGCAGAGCATGAATTCACGAGTATGAACATAAAAGCATGTGTGGAAAGAGAAGTTTGCAATGAAGTTTGCCTCCAAGCGCAGCCACGATGGCGCTTCATGGGTGTGGTGGAGGTGTTGATAGTGATCAGGCTTTCTTGATCATTTTTGTAATAATAATACAAATTATTATTGCTATAATTACTACTGTTATTAGCATCATCATCATCTTTATTATTATTATTGTTGTTATAATTATTAGTTGCCATCAGTTAAAATGTATAGTAGTCCAAAATTGTGTGTCTGTGTGTCTATATATAATGCATTTTGAGGTGTCCAATCTAGTTTATATATATATATATATATATATATATATATATATATATATATATATATATATATATATATATATATATATATATATATATATATATATATATATATATATATATGTATATATATATATGTATATGTATATATATATATATATATATATATATATATATACAGTATATATATATATATATGTATATGTATATATATATATATGTATATGTATATGTATATATATATATATATATATATATATATATATATATATATATATATATATATATATATATATATATATATATATATATATATATATATGTGTGTGTGTGTGTGTTTTTGCAGTTTTCCTGTATTTGTTGGGGTGTCTGCGGTATAGAAAAGCTGTCAATATCTGATATGACCACCCATATCCTTCTCCTTGAGGTTGTTCATTGTGGCCTGTGAAGATTGTTTGGGGAATACACTGTTCATGCAAGAACTTGGCAATCCATTTTCAAGGAGAAACGTTATTAGGTAGCACAGTTTTGATGATGGTTGTCGATGAATGGCACGGCGACGGGCTTCCGGATCTTGTTGCGGTATCTCTGTTCCATCAATAAAATGCATCTACATAACCTGTACAGTGAAAAGCAGGATTCTGCTTGAAGACAACACCTCTCCAAAGTTGAACGTGAGCACTTTTCCACTCAAATCGGTGCCCCCAACAAACTGCATTCAGGTCAAGATGAGAATGACATGGATGTCAATGAGCTTCCCTGATAAAGGTTATGCAGATATGTTACGGTAATGCAAGTTTGTAGGTTGATGATCTTTAACATTTTCGGGGTAAAGTTGGTGGATGTGAAAGTTGTTTGGACTGACTTCCAAATTCACAGAAATGCCTTTTGAGACTCCTTAGAGGAATGAACATTCAATTCATAAACAGCACCTGTGATGGTCAGTTCTGCAGTCACGCACCCACATCCACTTGTGGCATCTGTGGCAATGCTGTATGACTTAAGTTTGCATTTTAGAGTAGCCTTTTACTGTGGTATCTTGATGTGCCTCACCTGAGCTAAATGGAATGTTTCAGTTAAAAAGTGCTCCCTAATGCAGATTTAGGTAGATTTGTGAACAATAGTTGCGAAAAATGCGTCTTTTGTGTACACTGAATACAAGAATAAAGGCAAAGCCGGAACAAAGCTTAAAGCTGAGATGCAGCTGGCCAAGAATAGAACAAAGATACCTCATTCACTGCCACACTTAAAATGTATTTTTGACTTCTAGAGCTGTCCTGTCGAAATGAATCTTTGACGTCTATAGTCATCAGCGGCAAATATAAGCAAACATACTGGATTCATAAGGGACAGATAAAGCATTTAAACTTCTTTCGCAACTTAAAACGAAGTAGACAGGGTAGCACATATAGATTGCACATACAAATTCAAATTCAAGGTACATAATCTGCAACATTGCAATTTTATTTATAGAAAATAACAAAGGAAATGTTTTCCTACATCAAATTGCAGCCTTCATATAAAGCTCAATTAATGGCAGAGACATTGGTTATTTTTTTTTTTAATACTTTGTGTATTTTTATTCAAACACATCAGAGGCGCTCCATTAAGATTGTTGGAACTGTTTTAAATTGCTGTGGACAAAATACGTAACACCTTGCTAAGCTTACGTAAGACCTGTGTGTATTCATCTTCTCTTTTAACATCCTTTGCTTGAGCAAAAAAAAAAAAAATACATAAAAAAAAATACATACTTAATTCAAATGATCAGCTCATCAGCAAGCTCAGCAGAAGCCTGATAACGATCCTAATCGTTTGAATCAGCTGTAGAAAGAAAACCGGAACACCAGCCCTCAAGTTTGGACACCCCTGCTTTAGAGGCATTCAACACAAAAGAAATTTGACTACTATATTTTGAACTCACTGCTTTTATTTCTACGTTTTCTTTTCATAAATTTTCCGGCGTGTTCTATTTAGTGGCTTTGCGTTGCTGTGTGCTTGTTCTGTGCTCCGCGGTGCATATTTCATGACTTCCCGTGCCTCCTCTTGCTCAAAGTCACTCAAAACAGCAGCACCACATCTTGTTCTTGTCACCGGTTTAATTTCTTTCTTTCCATAAGGTGGCTCAGTCTCTCGCTGCACACATTGCAAATGTCTGTAGAATAAATGACATGCTGAAAAACTTTTTCATTGATCTGAAGTTATAATTTAATGACCTTTTTAATGTATAAAACACTATTTGCTTGTGTGCACTGCTGATTTTTAGTAACACATTTTTTCCAGACAGATACCAGCTGTTTGAGTACCTGTAATACCTCGTGTCAATACCTCTTTTTGACATATAAAATGCTATTAAAAATGACGATTAAAAAAAATTAAGAGATTTCTTCCTGGCATAGATGATGAAATGCCAGTGTACCCGCAAATGTCAATTCAACCCAACTTGTGCCTTTGATCTTGAAACTTCAGAGTCAAAGCATTCAAAGAAAAAGGCTAAAAATTCCTATAGATTGTCAAAACAGGTAGAGGCACTACGTGTTCATTTCTAAATGCTTGTTAATGGGAGCTAGAGGTTTATACTAGGCACCTGTACAACCATCAACACCGGGTGGGTTAAATTTGAAGGCTGGTATTGGTGGCCTCCACGAGTATCAGATACCTTAACACGAGGCTTGTATTCGCCTTAAAACAACTTGGTGTTGGAACTTGCCCATCCCTAGTGGATATTATATAAATTAACCCCACTGTGATGTGACTGTAGTCAAAAGTGCAGAAGAGCTCGCTAATATTTTTTTTAGCAAAATGTAAACAACGGAAAAATTATGCTTGGGTGCTTAATTTTACACCTGATGGGTGAACAGGCACTTTAGAGACAATTTGTATACAGCCAACTCAAAAGTGTATTATCCACTTAATATCCACCTCAAGTTCATAGAGGGAAATGTTCCTATCTTCGAGCAGACTGGAGTTCAGTAGTAGTATAAATAGTATATACTTGTGTGTGTGTGTGTGTGTGTGTGTGTGCGCGCTGCAGTCAAGTAGCATACTATAGATCCTCCCATGTCAAACATGCAAGAGAAACAAGTGGAGATTGATACATGGTTGACCTCACCTCCTTGCGGATGCATGTTTCCCCCTTTTCATCACGTCTTTATTCCATCCCTCTTTCCCCTGACTCCTTTTGCGCGTTTAACCTCTCGCTGTTGCACCTCTCTCACATTCTCTCTTTCGCTACCTATCTTTTTTTTCTCTGCTCTCTCGGTCTCACTCCCCTGGCGTGTCTGTGACACATCATGTATAATTAAGAGGGATCAGTGTTCCTTGTGCGGCTGACACCCGTCAGCTGTCGGTGATGCTTTTTGCGTGGCGACCGTGTCTGAGTGAGAGTTAGATAAAGACATTAGAAATGCATGGTTGTTGATGACCGCACTGTATCCTGGGAGGGCATCTTGTGAATGATCGCATGCATTTCGGGAGCAGCGTGTATCATTATTGCGTTTGTGGTCACTTGATGATACAAGGTCCCCATACTGCAACCTTACCGCTAATTCTGAGTTAGGTTCGTTGGTTCTTAATACCGTTAAATGTTTGGATCACAAAAAAAACATGAAAAAAAAAAAAACATTTCACAAAATGTCATACTATTGTGAAAATTGTCATGTCATTACCATAAAAATACATCTATTACGACACAATCAAATTGTATTGTATACAGAATACAGAATACACTACTCAATGGTTTTAGTGATGTAAATCTTTATCAACAAATATCAGTGAAATGTTGTAATATAAACATTTTTACACTTTGGAAATGTATTTTTTTTTAATGAAAAAGACCAAATGAATGTGAATTGTGTGGTCTTTGTCTCAATGTTTATTTAATGGCAATTGATGACCAGACTCTGGCATTATGTCATATACAGTATTTAGGAACATATAAATATAAATGTAAACATGTTTTATGACTCATTACTACCATAAATCATTTAATAGTAATCCATCCATCTATTATCTGTATCCATCTGCTTATCCTCATTAGGGTTGCTGGCTCGCTGGTGCCTATCCCAGCAGCCTTCAGGCATGAGGTTGGCGACACCCTGGAGTGGTTGCCAGCCAATCACAGTGCACACAGATATAAATATGTATTCACATACCCAATCACATCTAAGGACAATTTAGAGTGTCCAATACACCTGCCATGCATGTTTTCGCATTGTGGGAGAAGGCTCGGGGAGAACATGCATACTCCATGAAGGAAATAATAAATAAATTGAATAATATGATAAGAGTTAATACCAGTCATTAAAAAAGTTAATTTAATCAACTGCTGTTTATTCTCTCATTTTGATTGATTTGTACCTGTAAGATGACAACAATGTCAAGCATTATAAGGCTAAGAGCAAAAAAAGCGGAGATTTCTGAGAGAAACATGGTAACTTAATGACAGAAAGGTTATTTTCAGCAAGGCGTTCATAAGATTACTATAATAGTGTACAATAATAGAATAAGTCTGCATTATTATATGCAAGGACATACTAAATTGTCCTTAAGTGTGAATGGGTGTATGAATGGTTGTTCGTCTCTGAGTGCCCTGCAATTGGCTGGCAACCAGTTCAGGGTGTCCCCCGCCTACTGCCCGAAGCCAGCTGGGATAGGCATCAGCAAGCCTGCCACCCTTGTGAGGATAAACGGCTCTAGAAAATGGACAAATTGATATTATTTGCAATGTGTGCTCCCTTGATCATAAGTGGATGCTCCTTCTACAAGTTTTCCGCGCCAATGCACTGTTTGTAATTTGGAGCTCCTCTCCATCAAGTTGTTGCCCCACTGTTCCCATCTCTGTACACCCCTGCCCCCAGATACTCTCTTAAACGTCACGTCTATGATGTGTGTGTGGGTATGTGTGTGAATGTGCTTGTGAATGAGTAGGTGAACTGTGCTTGAGCCCACTTAATATTACTGGTGCTGTTAAGAGCAGATAGATGGATTTTGTAGTTATATAGTTCGGCGAAGAGCTGATAATTAGTGAGCTATGGGCCTCCTACAGGTCGTCTTATCAATACATCATTAATCTATTACGGCATAGTTTACGATGTTGGGATCGTTTTTCCACTTCATTTGCCGCGTGTGTGTGTGTGTGTGTGTGTGTGTGTGTGTGTGCGTGTGTGTGTGTGTGTGTGTGTGTGTGTGTGTGTAAGTGGATTAGGCCGTTACAAGATAGCAGATGCAGCAGCAATGAGGTGCTTGGAATTGTTTTGAGAATGTTAAAAATAGCTGCACTTGTTCTATTCCCATCCCAATCACCTGTCGTGTCTTTGATGCTCATAAAATCAAGTCGTAATCTATTTTCTGACTTTCACTTTTTTTAGAGTGATTGCAACTATAGAGGGATGATAAATGGGATACACAGTAGAAAGTTGGGAAGGAGATATACTTGGTATAAACAATTCTGACAACATTTAGAGACCTAAAAAAAAAAAGCTTTAGACCGAATTTTGGTTTGACCTTTTGCAAATAAGTGTTCGAGATGACAATCTTTGAATTTGGGAGTTATGTTTTCGGTAGTTTATAGGATACAATACTTTTTTTTTTTCCTTTCCTCAGTTGTCCACCTAGTACACAGTATAAATAACAAAATCTAAATTCTCACAACGCAGTGTTCTATCTTGGTTATGCTCCTTTTACGTATATACATTAAAACGTGTGTGGTCTTGGATTTATCTATTAACATGCATAGACTGTTATTTAGAAAATGGTTTATTGATCCAAACCAAGAGCACCAAAAATTTGTCATGCACTTTTCTTGGTCTTTTTCAATAACTCCACAGACGTTAAAGGCAATGACCACGGTCAGGCTAAATCTCCCTCAATGATCACGCAATTCGGTACGCCAACAGGAGAAGAATAGCTGTCGTAAAGATTTTGCCTTCATAAATATAAATGCTTTCTCAAGCAGTGTCAAAAATACTTTTGATATTAGGGAGAAAAGGGAGAACGCTAGAAAATCGCCCATTTGAAGGAACTAAAATGACACTGAAATGCTGACTATTACACTGTATGTTGACCTGAAAAAAGGCCTCTGACTCAACCTAGCAAAGCAGAAAATTTTCAGGTTGACAGGCTATCCTCCCTGTGCTGATGTTGTTTAAATGGATGACCCAAGAAAAAAACAGTAGACGAGCTCCAGATATTTCCCCTAAAGAAAATTGCTTTTGTCACACTTTCAATGCATATAAATGCTATTTATACAGTGCACTGTTATACTACTGTGTCCTTTGCTTTACAGATACACATTAAGATATTTTGAAAGGTCTGTATCATGCAAATTCAAGTTTTTGGAGCTTTAAACCAGGTTAGAATGCTATTTTCTTTTGTTAAGAATACCCTCAAAACTGTGTTTTCTTCCTGTCATGCATCTCTTAGCATTCCTGTTCAGTGCAGAATGCAATATTATTTGTGCTTGTATTACATTATCTTGTATTGTTTCTCGTTTAATCCAAGTTTAAAATATCTATGAACACACCGTCAATAAATAATATGAATAATGCGATGTGAAAATCGGGGTGAAAGTGTCATGATTGAGATGCTGCCTAATTAGGATACATATCTTTACAAAAGGCATTTTTTAAAAGTATTTGTCTACATGCATTTCAATTTAAAAAACACATCTCTAGTGTTTTGGCAGTGAAATTATCTTTTTTTTTAGCTAAAATAAAGATATATGTATTGTGATCAATTTTATCAACTACTAACTGTGAGAAATTTTCAATGCAAACCTTTATGTGTTGTGAAACACGCAATGACAGAGTATATTTTCGAATTGCTTCATCCAATGCATGGAAATATATGTTTAAAAAATATAGATAATTTCATAAATACAACTCACAAATTTCGATCATGTTTGAAATGCCTGCACCGGGAATTAAACCCACAGTGGGTATAGATGTAGGATAGAAGTGGCAGTGCGCTAACACTTGAGCTAAACATCCTTGGATTGGCCTTCATGTTTTGCAGCAATCAAAAGGCACGGCGAGAGAAACCGTAGCCGATGAACATGTCGTGTTTGTCAAAATGACATTACAATGGTCCCAGAAGTCTAGAACACTTTCTTCCATTTTTCGGATCGCTATCATACTGACTTGAAGAGAATGAAAATTGTTATTCATTAAGGAAAGACACACCTGCTGACAAGTGCGCGTTTGTGTAAAGTTCAGCGCCCCAGGTAAAGGTTCCAAGTGAACAATATAGAGGATGTGTCTGTCATGTGATCCAAAACAAACAGATGGATCTATTTTTCCTTCTTTTTTACAAACCAAACACGCACTGACACGGGTTTTGCTGCATCGGTGTTGCCAGACCCATCACTACTTGCTGCCTATTTAGACTGTGTTTACACTTCTATGTCCCCAAGCATATGTCAGTTTAAACATTTCTCAGAAATATGGAAGATTTATCTGAGTGAGGTGGCAAACTGTTTCCAACAGTGTCAGGTAACACCGGTGGAGATGATTACAATGACGGATTAAAATAAGCGATGTGATCTACTGCTCTTCCGGTCTTGGTCCATTGTTTTTAAAATGTTTTTGTCATTCTGCGGTCCGTTGGTAAAACATTGGTCTGCCGGTGACCGATCCGTCCCTCAGTACCGACAAACTGCCCGCCTCTGGAACTATAGCCACAGAAATCGCTCATGTGACATAAGAATATTTTTTGGGCCAAAGTTGATGTTTAATCATATCCACACCTATAGTTAACTGTTAAAGGTAACTGTAGCATGATACAGGTCTGTTAATATGACATGTACAGTATTTTAAATTTCTAGAAACGCGCACACGAGAATAAACTTTTTTTCTCTGCATTTTTCATGATTTGTTTTTTGTTTGTTTTCCACAAATAAGCTGTGCCGCTGTCCGATGATAAGAGAACCAGGAATTTACAATGGCGGCGTTGCTGCTACAATCTCAATCACACTGCTCTGAGTGTGTATGTGCATCGCTGCAATGCAAGAGGGATGGATGGCTCTCCATTAGAATAGAAACTAGTCCTGCCCCATAAACGGATAATTTATGGCTCTAACTCTAAGCTTATTAGCCGGTGTGCCCAGCCATGAACTCACTTTCAGTGTGCATGCATTTGAACCTCATGCCCCTCCTCACTGTGTGCGTGAGTGTGCGTGTGTGTGTGTGTGCCTCTATTAGTCCAAGTGATGATGAGGTAATTTACCTCTCCTGTACAGGGACAAGGTCACAGTATGTGATGAAAAGCACCTCCAGAGAAAAGAACCAAGATATATCCTTAAGTCATAGTTGGACTTCATAAAACATTGTACAGTATCTGCATAAACTTCCTTTTTTTTTGTCATTGTACTCTGTGTAACTGAAATGCAATGGCTACAGTCTCCAAACCGCCTCACAAAATAATTAACAAATCCAAGCAGCAGGAATGTAAGGTACGCACGTTTTTTTACAGCAGCCTTTGTGTATCTCGGAAGGCCGGTTTTATGGCTCCTGTAATTGGCATAACAGGAAGCTGCATTGACCTCATTGTATGAGGATTTTCTAATAATCACTTTGCCTTTTGACACCGTGAACTCAGATTAGTTGGGCCCAAATTCCCCACAGACGCTCAAACAAAATCATCCCAGAAGAATGGAAGCTGTTAGCACAAATAGAAGGATCATCTCCATATTTTCCTGCGTTTGGTGGGTAATCATAGGTCATTTCCAAAGCCAGTCTTCATCATGTTGATAGAAGACATCCCATAATATCAGCCTGGCGCCTCGCAGGGTATGATCCTTCGCTTGGCTCCCGAAGTCTTCAGAGCGTTGCCTCGGAGGATGATTTGCATCCTGCATCCTCAGCTGGACTCTAATCTTTTCAAATGGTTCAAACACCAGCGAGTGACCCACTTACAATTGACAAGCTCAAGTCAGTGCAGTCAAATATCCTGGCTAAAAAGAAATTGAGAGCTTAAACTGCCAGGAGAATGACAACTTTTAATGTAAGGGGTACTTCTAGGTTCCATAAAACGGAGGGGTGGCTCAAATGAGCTTTGCTGTGTGCCATTTTGCACGAGATCACTAGAACTTGCAATGTTTTCGAGCCCAAACAAATTTAGAAATGGAAGGTTTGCTGTTACCTGGCACGAAAGGAAAGCAGAAAGAATACATGTACTGTATGCTTGTGAGTACTGTTATATGCACTATTTTAATGTGTTACGAAAGATAAAGCTATGCACAGCTTGCAATTTCAGGGTACACCCTGCCTCCTGTCCGAAGAGAGTTTGTTTGGATAGGCAACCCTCGTGAGAATAAATGGTCAAGATAATGGAGGGCTGTTATTGTCTTTGTTTTATATTCTACAACAACAACTTCTAAACAGCTTGAAGCAGGCACACTTGACATCTTTTTGAAGAATCGTTCACCACTTCATTACCATCTGCCAAGCGGTATGCTAAAAAAAGGCAGAAGTGACATGATCTGGCATTTCTTAGCACTGAATTTCCAATGACTCTTTGTGAGAGAAATGGCAGCTCAAAGTCATAGTTTGCTTGCACAAAGTAAAAAAAAAACATCAACTAGAAGATGATCGAGTAATAACACTAAAAAATTGTGGCACCAGTAAATCAAGGTAGCAGTGTATGGTGTTTACTATGTATCATAGACAGATACTTTTATTATTATTATTGTACTGTAATGAGAAATTGTCATTGTGAAAAACCTTTAAAAGTATACATAAAAATCAAATTAAGTCCTATGTGCGTCAAATTATTACAAATGGATGAATCCAGTAATTGCTACAAACAGAAGAGCTGACAGTGAGGGAAAAAATGGAATAAACTGCACCTGCGGCTGACAAAGCTGGGGTGAAAGATGTTTGTGATGGACAACTTTGATACTAACCTTGAAATGAACAAGACGAAGAGGAAGGAAATCATCTCACAAGGGGCCAACAAAGAAGCTGACAGGACGATGCACATCTGATGTGGTGGCTGCAAGAAAACCACATTGGTTAAATGCTTCAAGATGCACAGAGGAACGAAAATGGCCTTGATATGGGGATGACTACTTAGAGTAGTCAGAGCAGAGCAGAGAGATGCGTGCTAATTAAGAGTCGGAAGCGGCAATATAAGAGAAACACTCAAGGAAGCAGATGGACTTATGAGAACGGAATGAACAGTCTTCAGGAAAACATCAAGAGGTGATTCACATCCTTTAGGTATGCAGAAGAGCTAAGACTGTCTCAGGAAGAAAAAACAATGGAAGAAAAAAAAATTTGTTTGGCCAAGATGAAATATCTTTTCAAATGTCAAAAATCTTTTTTCATCAAGAAGATTGCAAAAAAGATCAGGGGAAAAAAAGTGATCTGGTACATTTGATCACACGCAGACACCTGCAATCCTAATAGGCTGACAATAGATTTTTTTTTTTTAATTAAAGCAAATATTTTATTGGTTATTATTATTTGTATTGTGTTCAGTGTTTTTTTAATACTTTGTTTTAGCACTTTTTTTGCTCTATTCATGCCAACAAGACCATACACCTTATTTCTGAATTTTTGCACTATTTATGCTGCTCCTTCTTTTTCACACTACTTGTAAATAGCTGTACCTAACTAACCACGCACACATGCACATTATTTGAATCTACCATGCACAAGTGCACATTTTTGTAGGTATCTGGACATAACCTACCCACTTAAGGTTCATAGCAGTGCTCTGTTACTTGTGTGTCTTTTTTTCTTAACCTAGTTAATTTTATGACATTTGTATGGACGGCAAAATAAGAATTTCAGTGTATGGAAAAACTTGTTTCTGCACTGTGCACAGGACAATAAGCACTTTGAATTTACTTGATGTGACTTTAGTTCATTTTTTTGTTGTCATTTCTGTATGTGTTTTAGTTTTTTTAAATGTGGTGTTTTTGTTGAGTGCAAATTTTTAAAAAAGGTTAATAAGTATCTTGTAATAAAGTGAGCTATAATTTCAAATTCCTATTTAACCTTCTTTCTTCTCTAATCTGATCTATTGAAAGGCAACACTGAAAAGCATACCTACAAAATGAACCACAAATTTACGTATATTAATTGACGAAGATGAAAACGATGGACACAATATAGTTAATTTTAGTGTGTTTTAGAAACTGAAGTTGTAGTTTAGTTTTCTTTCTTTCTTTCTTTTTGTTCAAAGCATTTTAGTTTTTATTTTGTTTAATTAATAATTAATTTTAGTCTTTGTTTATTTTTATTACTTTGATCGGCTGGTAACCAGTTCTGGGTGTAACCCATCTCGTGTTCGTAGCATAATGGATGGGTGGACAAATGCACTGACAAATGGATGGATGGAAATTCTTTTTTTTTGTACACTATCCTAACCAAGCCAAGTCAATGTTTTGCTTTGTCCTGGTGCAGGTTTAATGACAATTAAGAGTTTCTCAAACTCAGTCTCATCAACTCTTCAACAAAATGTTCAAGTTGAACTATATGGGTTTAGACTGTACCGTGAAATAGATGGAAATGCAGAGCCAACAAGAAAATGTTGTTGCTGACTTTTTTTAGTGCTCGCGTCGGACGTATTGATTCGCCTCCTTGATGCATTCTGCTCGTCGCGGCCATTGACCCGTTGCTGAATACAAACAAGCTTTAGAAGTGATCGTGCACGTTAATAAGAGAAGAACAGCAAACAAAGCTGGCTCATACACTTGACATTAAGCGCTAAATGACTTGTTCCACATGCATTCCCAATCTCTTTACCACCATTGAATATCCTCAGGGTCAAAGTCCCGTCAACTCCACCATCCTTTTCCTCTACTACGCCCTCCTCTTCTCTCGCTCTGTCTTAATCATTTATGAGGTTTCAAATGTACATTGAGCCAATTAGCTGGGCCGTGCCATGAGAAGAAACAACCAATCTGGATAAAGAGCAATCATAATTGAGCTGACATGTGTATTAATTAAACAACACCGGCCATTTAAGTGGGCCACGCGACCCTGGGTCCTAGTGCCTGTGTCAAACAAACGCCGTGAACACTATTGTGAATACTATTCGGCCTATAGAAAGTGCTGCGTCATACATGCAATAATTTACACAATTGGTGAAATGTTCTGCTTTGTTTTTACTTGGCATGGCAAAACGATGGACTATGGCAAAACAGGAAAAGTATTTTAAAATTATATTAATGCCATGATAGTGATAAAACATGTCTCTTGCTGCTCAGTCCAATAAAGCCTTGGCGGCAATCACTTAATAATAATAGTCGCAGTAAAAATGCTATGTTCTGGCTTGTGAAGAGACCGGGTGCATTGGGGCAAGTCCTCCACCCAATGCACTGAGTATAAATAACCCAGCATCAGCTTCATGCCTTTTGCACCGAGTGCTGGGTTAGCTATTTCAACCAACACACAGGTCACTCAAGCAGTTTACCTCACGTAGTATGACCCTTTTGACTGACTGTATAGTTTATTGCTGTCAAGAGATTAAAAAACAAATTGAGATGTAAATTAGGATCTGTATTTATTTGAATTAAAATCTCTAAACCAGATTTTATTTTTGGTTATGTTGTGTGATTGTGGTAGATCAAAGGATAGATATACAACAAAAATGTAGTTTAGTCATTTATTGTCTTTGGCAGACTTTAACAGATGCAGTTGTAACCTTTTATCTTCTGCTCAAATGAAAGTTGATTTTGTCAAAAAGCATTGCTACGATTCGCTACGTCGACATCTTTGCCACTGTCGTTAGCCCTGGCTGGAGTTGCAGCTGGGTGCTTTGCATTTTTGCGGGAAGCTAAACGTCTGTTGCTTCTGTGGTAAGCAAACTCATTCTTACAAAGAATACCTTTATCAAAGGTGGGGTTGGGGCATTTTTTAAAGTTACATTTACCATTCATCAAACCAACAACTCACATACGCTCTTCCATTTTCATGTCTTCTTTCTGCTCCTTAACTTGCCCTCCCACTCACAGCAAGGGCCTATCAGGTTATGCCCAACACAATGACAGCCAATCAGTGTCCACTTCAGAGTCTGATTGACCTTAGTTTTCTAATCCCCAACAACTCAAGCACAAAAGCCCAACGCATAAAAATAGATCCAATCACCATGAGATTTATGCATTTAAAATAAAAAAAAACGAAACAAAACACACTAAATAATACTGCAATCAATTGATCACATTCAATCTGTTACTCTAACTACAGCAGACAAATAGGACAGCCAATAAGCGACACATACGCTTATGAATATGAGCTTTCCCGTAATACCTCCCAAGAAGAAAATCCTCCATCCAAACTGAATCCTGTTTTCCTGAGCTCTTTGCCGAGGTCAAATGAGATGAAAGGGTTTAAACGCTTGATTTTTTGTCACTTGGAAGAATGTTAGACATCATGATGAATTCTTTTAACAAGCTTGGGAAACACAGGTCAAAAAACTATTCCCGATATTTCCTATTGAGACTCATAGTGGACGTTCATCATCGCAATGATGGAGTTCCCTCACTACACCACGGTTTGCTTATTGCGGATTTGCATCTATGGTCATAACTTTTTCTATTGCAGGTTTACTTTGCTATATTTCATCCCCTTTAAGTCAGATCAATCAAAAATAGCAATTTTTCTTAAAAAAAAAAAAATCAACCTCTACTTTATGGATTTTCATTCATGAACATATTTATTGCAAATTTCCCTCACTATTTATTCCCTCCTTCAATGTCGGACAAGAAAAAATAAAATGTCAATTTGATATATATATTTTTTTAATTACAAAGAACTAAACCAAACAGAGAACAAAAGCAAAATATAACAAAAAGCTAAATGGCTACTTTGTGGGTTTCAGTTTCTGCGGCTTTATTCGGGATCGTAACCCCAGCAATAAATGTGGGAACAGTGTAACTGTCCATCGAAATTTGAAGTTAATCTAAGGTATTTTCTTATTATTCTTGTCCAAAAACGGCATTGAGTATTATGCAAATGCTGTGCGGTTCGAGGTCATGTTTCATCATGAATACTTGATGTTTTGTGAATTTTTGCAGATTTAGGACGGACGTCGGAATGAATATTTGATGGCGTAAGTGCTTTTATTTTATATCGCTTGACGTCTGGACTTGGCTGGCTGCACAAAGCTTGTCGGGCAAACCCAAACACACACGTGCTCCGGCGTACTTTGCTTCTGTTAAACTGAGGCTGCCCTGCACTGAGGGCTCCATTGAACGTGTGCGTTTGTGAACCAGAAAGAAGGGCACTTAGCCATCATTAAGTAGAGACTGACCGGGTTAATTTTTAATGTCCAGACCTCTGACAATATGAGAAATGGAATTCGCTCTTGTTGGACATGACATCCACTCTTAAACTGTATCTTCCTCTGTGAGTCAAGCGTCCTCTTTATTTTGCTACCCCCTCTCAGCGTGCTAAACCTTTCACGCTGCCTTTGTTGTTTTTCTTCAAGTGTCTGCCCTGGGGACCAGGATGAGTGTGACTCCATGATCCGTCTGCGGCCTCCCTGCTAGCGTTTGGGAGGTTGCATTTCCTTTTTTGTGTGTGTTGTAAAAGATGTATTTTTAAAAAATCATAAAAAGTTTGAATGTTAAAATGTCGACATTAACAAATGTATACTACATGCACTTCTACTATTACTATTACTAGTAGTAATACTAATACATACAATAATGATAATAATAATGAGTATAATAATGATGTTAACAATAACAATAAATGATTACCAGAGGTGGCAACTTACGTTTTTTTTCCTGGTCCGACATTCATCAGAACCCCGCCCCTTTTCAGTCACGTCAGTCCGTCATTTTTTCAAGCCAGACGACATTGGCATCGTCGGTCAGTCAGTCAGTCGGTGTGTTTTTGCCCAACCTTTTGCCACCACTAGAGGTTGACATTTGACTTTTTTTTTCTGGTCTATCATTTGTCAGGTGGTGGACTACTTCTCTCTGCACTCACACTAATTATTTTTTCTGTTTTACGACTTACACTTAAAGTTAACACCATGTCTGTGATTCCACAGTTACACTGCAATTGAAACATCACACAGCAACATAAGTGTTACACAAAGACAAAGCCAGGTTATTATGTCTGATTGTATGTCAACTTTTGTTGATGAGGTGGGCTTTCAGGTTTCTGTTTTGTAGGATTTTTGTTTGGGTTCAAGTTCTGTTTTCCTCGGGTTAGTCTATTTAGTATGATTTGTTCCAGCTGTTGTCCGCGTGTTTCATCCAATCGGTTTCCCCTGCTTCGTTTTCCCATCCTGCTGTTAAGCGTTTCCCAAATTAGTGTATTCCAGTTTTGTTCCAGTTAATTTGTCGGGTCATTTATGTACTCACCTTGCTGTTCTGCTCGCTCCAGTCTTCCGATCGCTGTCTCCCTTGTGTTCCCCATGAGTTTTTTTTGGTTCTGGTGCTACTATGTCCGGTGTTGTTCCCTGTTGGCTCCTGCTTCCTTTATTTATTAAACCTTCATTTTTTGAGCCAGTACTTCTCTGTCTTCCTGCATTTTTGGGTCCCCTTCCTTCCTCCTCTCCACTCATCATTCCGAGACGTGACACAGGTAAGGGGTTTAACTCTACGCTATAATACGCCATCATGTTTATCATCCGACATTTTAGAAATGCAGGAGTTAAGTGTGCAATTAACAATCATGTCCACTGCATGGCATTATCATGCTTTACATGACACTCAATTGGTGGATGTTGGTTTCATTTAAAACCTGCCTGCCCGACAACTACAGAAGACGGTTTCATTGAGATGTGTCTAAATGTATCTGTATTTTATCTGTCACAGTCACTATAAGTAAAACAAAGTATTGCTGAGGTTGAATTTAATTTAATTAGGGAATTAAAAAAAAAACCCTATCTAAAATAACTTCTATCTTGCATTTCCTGGCCTGGAGCCAATCAGAGAAAGAATGCAAATTTGTTCTGCATTCCCCATATGTTATGATGCATTCATCATAATATACAGTATCCCACCGGGCATACTCCAATTGTGTATTACACGCGACTCGTATCGCAAAAGCAGTCAGGTTCAATAAAATGGCCAGAAAGAGTACCTCCATTTCATTGACTGATTTAATCTCCTCTTGTACATACACAATGACTATTATGTAAACTTGCAGAATCTCATCGGGTAAGAATTACCTGTTTTGAAAATAACAAGGTATAAAATTCAACATGGCTGTCATTTCTGCATTGTTGAGGTCCATTACAAACCATGTGGACACCAGCAAGCAGGGAAACATTGTGTTGAATTGTCCAATTGAGCTGTCATGATGGCAAGTTAGATTTGAATTTAAAATAACCTTTATCTTGACTAAGATCCAGCGAGCACTTAAGCAGTGCCTGTATTTTTGTTTAGGTTTGACGTGTGTTTGTGTGAGTGCGTGTCCCGGTAAATCTCGGCGAATCCCCCGAGGACTCAAATCAATCAGTCCTGCTTAACTGAGCACAAATTCAACCTCCATCAGCGGGTTATTGAGCAGTTGGAGGACACGCTCACTACACTGACTACACTGATTGTTGGAGGACTTGCGGTTGGGGGGCATGGTGACAAAATGGCTGTGTCAAGGCATATTAATACAATTTGACAGAAAAAATATGTATTGTGCTACAGTGTCATAGGAACACTGGGCAGCATTCCCAATTTCTATCCTGATCAACTCGTTGCAATTGTGTTTTAAACAAGTTTAAACAATTGCTCCGGTGGTGTGTGTGTTTGTGTGTTTTAACAGAAATATCAAACTGTTTTTTTTTTTGTTTTTTTGTTTTTTTAAACTTACATTCATCGTTTTATTAAAAACAGCAAAATTTCTCCTCATATGGGAATGGCCTGAGGTTTGAATGTCGGGATGCAGGACATTTTTCTCTTAGATTTCATTTCAAAAGCATTGCTTGGAATTCATTGCTTAGGTTTTTGTGACAGTACTGTCAAGGTATTTCAGTTATTTATAGTTGACCAATTACTGTACTTTGTTTATGATCCAGTTCACACAGCATTTCAAAGCTCACTTATATTTTGGGGTTGCACGTCCAACACCGTTTTCTTGGGCTACAACTGCAAGCAATGCCTTATCATTTTGTTCATTTCAACTTATTACAGCGACAATTGTAGCTTTTTTTTTTTTTTTTAAACCGAAGGGCACCTGGTGTCACATTCTGTCTGGGTCTCGTTGGTTTTATCTCGTCCACCCGTTGTCCATGTGCCCCCGCTCCTCATGTGTTATCCAATCCGGTTCCCCTGCCTCTTGTCCCCGTCCAGCTGTAATGTGTTTTCTGTAATTAGTTTTCATGTATTTAAACCACCGTCCCTTTGTTGCCTTCGGATTATTGTACCTCTCGCCCCACCGATATCGTCAATTCGTGTTCCCTGTGCCGCTGTGGTTTTTCCCTCCTACTCGCCCTCCATTCTTCCCCGTCGTCCGAATTAAGTCTCGTGAGTTATATTTTGTTCCTCATTTATTTTGCTACTTGGTCAAGTTTTTGTCTTCTGCTTTTCCTGCCTTGTTTTATTATTAAAAGAGCATTTTTGTTTGAGCATACCCTCTCCGTCCTCCTGCGTTTTTGAGTCCCTTTCCCTCCACCGCCTCACGCCACCATGCCACGACGTGACACCTGGTTGCAATCATTGTCAGCAACACTTCCACTTAGTGACTGTATTTCTCAGAGTACAAGTCGACCCCTGCCCTCATTTTTTTTTTTTACTTCAATTTGGGTGAATTTTATAAAAATGCGATTATAAATCCACACCTGACTAGTGGTTACATTTAACATGGCTGTCCAATTCTATTGTTATTAAAGCGACAAAATTACAGTACTTTTAGACATTTCTTCACATCGGGACAAGTGTGAGGCAATGTAAACATACAGTATCGACAGTGGTGTGTGTGTGTGTGCGTGTGTATGCATATATATATATATATATATATATATATATATATATATATATATATATATATATATATATATATACACATTTTTTTTGTTTTTTTGGGGGGGATAACCCTTCTAATATGGGGGTTGAAATTGAGGCTAAAAATCTCAACCTTTACTCTGACAAATACGGTTATTAGTTAGTTTGGGTCCAACCCCACTGAAGGGCAAACATTGTCATGTGTCAGCAAAATTGTTTTTAAGACATTCTGAAACAGTCTTAATTGTTTTGAAACCGTCTTATTTTTTTGTGTTGCAATATAATTTCAAACTGTCAACGTTTTCTTGTGACACATAAAACCGTTAACCCCGTATCCCACATTGATGAACGTTGGTGAGAGTCCTCAAAGGTAGTGGCTCTTTTGCTCTTGCCAGGGTGTGTTTAAGGTCGCTAAAATGTTGCCAGATGTTTGCCTGTACTCCTCTGGTTGCAATACATTTTGAACATGTTCAAAAGAAAAAAACAACCAAAACCAAACTTCAAATTGTTGGCAGTATTTGGCAACTTTTTGGCAACCTTTGGCAACTTCTGGTGACATTTTGATGAACATTGGCAACCTTGAACTAATCCTCACCAGATCAAAAGAGCTGTTTCCTTCACCAAGGCTTGCCAACGTTCATTCCTCAGTGTTACAGGGGTTCAAAGACCTTTTCAGAATCATTTAAGAATGTTTAAAGAACATTGCAACGCAACCTTGAATGAACCCTGACAAATTGAGAATGTGCCTCGCAAATGTTAGCATCTAGATCCATTCCAAAAAGATATCTTGTTCTCAGTTTTCCTGTAAATGTATTTCTAATTTTGTCAGTTGAAATGTCTATTGTAGGTTTTTCTTTTTGTAATGTAAGCGAACCAAGAATTGGAACTTAACGTCAGCTTCGTTCATTGTCACAGAAGTGGCTAGAGGTATCATAACAGGTTCCATGAAAGAAGTCATTTACCCATGCATGAAATTGAACAGGAAGGCAGGATTTGTAAACATTCTAGAGATGCTCACATGCATTTTGCTGCTTTCAAACACGCGTATCTGTGCTGTTTTGTGATACTTTTCCCCGTCTGCCTATTTCTGTGCACATCCATGCATATATGTGCACTGTACAAGATGAGTGGATATCGGCTAAGGAGTAGAGTGTTTATTGACCGCTCTCAGCATGTTTACATCGCCTTTATGGACTGAACATTCGTCCTGTGTTTATTGGCACTACTTTACCTCCGCAGATGCTTCAGCACTGCACAGCTGCTGCTGCTTTTCCCGTTGTTATTATAATATTTTACAATCATAAAACTCCACAGCAGAGTTGAAGTCAAAAGGAAATATTTGGCTGGGATTACAAAGCAGCCGAGTTAAAGAGGAGCGGCGGATTTAGTGGGATTTGTCAGCTGCGATAGCTACATGTGGATGTAGAGCCAAAAAGAACTTGTATTTAGTTAGCACCAGGATTGAACCCGCATAGCACCAGTGTTAAACCCAGACAGCCAGATCCCTACGATCCTCATGCTCACACCTGACATATTCATTACCCCACGTAAATGTAAGTCCAGTAGTCCCCAAGACCCACAGTTGGTTGTGAAGTGAAGAGTGGCTTGGAAGACAGAGTCCAGCATCCATAATGCCTGGGTTAGGGCATATTTGTGTAAAAGGTCCCCACCATCCAACTCTAGAAGAAATTTTGCAGCAACAAGTCCCTTCCTTGCATTTGAAAGACAAACAGAACTCAACTTAAGTTGTCGCTTTTTGACAAGAGCCTCGACATGAGGTTAACAAGACAAGCGTTAATAAATAACAACTTCGATACCTGAGCCATTACGAGTAAGGATGGAAGCAATATTCTGCTGCTTCACTTGACAATTGGAAAAGAACATCAAACTTTCACTTTTATTAAGGGACAGTTTAAACAACCCCCCCAAATTTCAATGTTTTTACTCTGGGATATTTTGATGAAGACACCTGGAAAGTGTTTGAAAATGGAGAAATTTACAATAATCTCAAACGTCGTTTTTTTGTACTGTCTATTCCTTCTAGAGAGACACCAAAGGCCAGTTCCTGTTCGACCATGTGTGTAATCACTACAATCTCCTTGAGAAGGATTACTTTGGTATTCGCTATGTGGATCCAGAGAAACAGAGGGTAAAGATCACACTTGCTGATGTTAGCCTTTTGAATTGTACAGGAGTGAAAGGTAACCAATAGTTTGGGAATGTTTATATGTTTGTTTTGAGTCAATTAACTTTTAAAGTAATGAACAGAGCTAAACTATACGCTCACACACCCACGCACACACGGTATATAATATGTGATATTTCAGATCAACTATGAAGAGCTTTGGAATATTTTCAATGTAAATGATGAGGGATCAAACTTAGAATGTAATGTTCAACTGCATGTAATAATGTAACCTAAATATTTACCTTAGCTATTTTTCTTTTTTGTAAAGCACTGGCTGGAGCCGAATAAAGTTGTGGTTCGCCAAATGAAATGTAAGTGCAACTTCTTGTGTCATATGCATGAATTTATGCTGAGGGATGTGATTGTGCAGATGTAATACTGTACGTAAAGATAAAAAAAAATGCAAAAATTATGTTTGTATTCTTTTACTACATACAAGGGGTCAAATATTATTTTAAAAAGTGTTTTAAAAAACTTTAAAAAATGTTGTTTATATGACAGAATTAATTCTCATACACAAAATGAGTACATGGAAATATAGGCTACAGATATTCTCCTAATGGAAACCTGCCCTTCATTAACCTTTTGTCTTTATATATGAATAACAGGCAAGGCAATTTTATTGATATAACGCATTTCATACACAAGGTAACTCTGTGTGCTTCACATAAACAAAAGCAGAACACCAAAAAGCATTTCTAAACGCAGCGGCTAACAACATTCAGAGTCAAAGCAGAGGAAACAAAGTTTACCCAAGATTATGACAGGAAAGTATACTGACAACTTTGAAAGACATGAAGAGAAAAGTTTAAAAACATTTAAATGCACAAAAAAATGTAGGTTTGTAAAATGACTACAAAAACCATTACTCAAAAATGGATTTGAAATGTTTCGAAGACCTTTGTCGAGAGCCGACCATCCAAACTGCTGAAGCGAGCGCTGTTATGTGTTATGTGCAACTGGTGGGCGCAAGCGTTGGCCCAGTCAAGGCTTTGACATCACATCTGGTCCTAACTCTGCGCCAGTGGGGATTGCTTATATAAACTCAAGAGGCTACACCTAAATGCAAACAAGAGGTAGTTATTAACTACACAATATTGCTCCATTTTCCTATCAATGCCTTGAAACGGGCCACCGGAGGTACACTTTAACAAGCTTGTTTTCATTTTTAAATTAAGAGCATTTATTGCTGAACTGGTAAAGTTGATCATTTTTCCCCAGATGGGCAAAAATAAAATCAGGGAAGGTCATTGTGGACTTGTGAAGCATTTTGACACTCTTGATAAAGACTACATAAAAAAAAGGAAAAAGAAAAGAAAAGCAAGCCTCTGCCCAATAAATCCCTCACTTGTATCGGACTAGATTATGTTAATTAAACATTACATTTTTGGGCTATTTTCCTGGTGTACAGCATAATCATATTGCATCCTATTACAGTGTTTTTGAAATGGTTTGGAAAATCTCTCGATATTAGACACTTGTCTTAACCAAATGCCTCGTCCATCTGCAGCTGAGTAAATCTATACCTCTGGCCACGCTGTGGAAGAACCCTACTGCACTCTTTCTTTTCCTCTCCTGTCTTTTCCTTGTCTTTTAATGGCTGTTCTCCTGTAAACTGATAACAAAATTGGGCTATTAGCATCAGAACACGCGGTAGGGAATTAGCGCAAGAGATTGAGATCGCAGGGGAGGAAATGTAAGACGTTGATAGATAATGTGGCTAAAGAAAGAGAGAACATCCGGAAAAATAAGATGAGAACCGCAGCGGACAGCGAGGGAAAGAGGGAGAGGGAGAAGGAAGAAAAGAAATGGAGGTGCTGAGTCGTTCTGACGTGTCTTCTTTTCCCTGTGGCACAGCTGTCTCCTAAATTAGAATATATGACGTATTTTTTATTTCAGACATTGACGTCACATTTGCATACATGTGCCAACTCTTTTCATGTTTTT
Organism: Hippichthys cyanospilos; assembly: GCF_059441005.1. Lineage (NCBI taxonomy): Eukaryota > Metazoa > Chordata > Actinopteri > Syngnathiformes > Syngnathidae > Hippichthys > Hippichthys cyanospilos. The sequence goes on along the minus strand of NC_142369.1, from coordinate 23,452,626 downwards.
TGAGGCTGGGGCTGGGGGGCATTTTGACTTTCATATTCCTTAACGTATATTGCGTATTATGTGTGGGTTCCTTTTTCCCAGTGACATACTGCCACTAAGGATCACCATGGAAGGCAATTATGGTCA
>NC_142369.1:21540000-21625000 GCF_059441005.1 Hippichthys cyanospilos | reverse complement strand
GCTGGGCTTCCCCTCGGCTCAGCGGTTGGCGGCCGACGTTGTGAGAAGTGACTCGTCTCAGAGGCTAGAGCTGCTCACGCGCTATTATGCCACTCTGGGCCACCCTGAACTGGACAGTTTTGTCACCAGTAATTTCTCCACAGCTAACGGAGGCTGGACCCCATCTCACCAAAACACTGCGACCAGAAGGCGCAAATCCAATCAAAAGTGTCCCGAGCCCCAGAAAAAGAAACAAAAACTGCGGAAGAATGCATCTCCAATCGATGTTCCAAGTGTGGCTCCTGAGGAGCAGGAGGTGGTGGTCAGCCATGCAAAAGGTCATAGGACAAGACAGGCTATTGCGTATGGACCTGCTGGTGGTCCAGATGGGTGTCAGGCCAGCAGCAGCAGTAGTTGTCCAGAACCTCCGAAGTCGCCAGATACATCTTCTAACATAAAGCAAAGGTCGGCTACAATTGTTCAAGAACATTCCCCTCAAGGACGCACGTGCGTTCTCACAGAACTCTTGGGAGACACGTCCATCCTCGATGACTTGTTAAATCCTAAAGCCGAGGGTTCCCCCCGGAAACCGTTCACCTCAGGCCAAGCTTCTTCCCCTTCATCCAGAAGCACCGTAAGCTCAGGTGCATGCGAATCGTCTTCTATTCAACGCAAAACACAGAGAAGAGCCTGCAAAGACTTTTGGGACATTTTGAACGAGGGCAACGAAGAGAGCATCAATAGACTTACGGACCCCAACGAGGTGCAGAGAGTTTGCGTCAAAACCAATTTGGCAGCTCGAGCGCAGTCTCCGGAAAAGGACAGCAAAAGTCTCTGGAAGACCAATGACAAGTTTATATGGAAGCAATAATTCTCTTTTACAAAAACACATTATCTCCAAGTGTCACTTTATTGTTTTTATCCATAATGAGTACTGTATTGTGGACCATGGATTTCGTGCCTAAGTCTCCTTCAGTGGGGCCTGACCGGACTTGTAGGACTTTACAGGCATTTTTACCTTGCCGAGACTGTCCAGTGCTCAAAAAAAAAGAGACTCTTTTACCAAATGCTTTTTGCTGTACATTTTATTAGTCTTGTTTTTTCTAAAGGTCAATATTTATTTTAATTTCTTTTCAAATGCTTTTATCTTTTCAGTTTTTAATCGGTGAAAAGAAAAGACAAAGATTGGTTGTTTGTTTTTACTGGAATCAACACACCTCTCTTTTTATTTTGTAATTCGGTCATTTTGTGTCATATTGCATGCCCGTCACACCATCTGTTGAATTTTCTGTTGTTGCTGTCTGGTGAAGCCATTGCATTTCTACATTTTCTTCTTCCTGTCTGGGTTTTACTCCCACTCCAGATAACGTCTTGGTCCCGGTTGTTGCGGTCTTGGCTACGAGTCTCCGAGCAACATGCAGTATAGGTGCCTGCGCCTTCGGGAAATTGCCAGAATGTCCAGATTATCGCTTCAGGCCTGTGTGCAAAACGAACATTTTTCTCGTGTCGTTGCTCACATTTTGGTCAAATATAAAGTTTCATTCATCCACACTTTGAGCTGCGTTTAATGTCTTTCAGCAGCAGCGCCAAGATTTGCGGAGCTGCCTTTAAGTTGTTTGGCTGTTGCAACAAAAAAAATAAGTGCTGATAGATATCGGCAAACAAGCGCGGAGGTGCGTGCCTCAGCAGGACACGAGCGTCTGAAATATCTCTGTGTGTATGGGTGGTACGAACGCTGCTGTCTTTGCTGTCACACCTGTTTACACGGCAGCCAGAAGAGAAGAAAAGGCCCCTTTCACGCTATACAGCCACACTTCTATTCCACCCACAACTCCTGTTTTGTTTTAGATTCCGATCGTTCGTTTGGCAGCCAGTTGAAGCGCGATAGCTGCGAATGGGACAATGGAACGGCTCACCCACTGACTTGACACTCGTCGGAAGGACGCTGAGGTCAGCTGGCTCAGCAAAGGGATTTTTCCAAATGGATAAATGCTATCGGTTTGCGGGGAGGTTCGCCGTTGGAATCTCAGCTCCTGTTTGGAGTTTGCCCGTTCCTGCTCGGATGGGTTTTCCTGCGATTTACTCAGGCTTCTTCCCGCATTCCAAAAAACATACGTTAGCCGCACTAAACACACTCCAAAGTCACGGAGGCAGCATTTCATTCGATGCGATTTCATGCGGCAAAGACTCCGGAATTTCCGTTAACAACCCATGCTAATGTTCGCTCCGTGCCAACACGTAACGGCACGTAACAAAGTCTGTCATTCGCCATAGAAACAACGGAATACAAATCTCCCAGGCAGTCTTGTTTAGTACAACAAAAACCTAGACAAACAACGATATTCTCATGAATTCATACTTTACCTACTTCGAAGAATGAGTAGCTACTGCAGTCCTGCCAGCCAACCACCTCAAGTGATAAAGGAAATTGTCTCCAGCTTGTACTAATTGTTTAAATTGTATTCCTTGCAAAGGGTTCCTCACAGCTGTGGGGCTTCATTTTCCCTTCCCAGTTCCTCCATTAGTGTGACAAGGGAAAGGTAAGACGTTTGTATACATTTCCTGCCAAAATAAGCTGAGTGTCGACGAGCGTGCGTGTTACAAAGCGCACTCAGCGACACGGCCTTTTGGGGTTTATTTGCACAAGTCAAGACGGTGACACCTAGTTTGATTTGATTTGTCAAAAAAAAAATAGCTGCGAATGACTGTTGGCCTTCATTGACCCGAAGGGGTCCCCCGACCGCAGCGGTCCACCCATACGGCTCAAGTTTCCACATCTAGAGGCTTCAATACGCTGCGTGCATAACAATGTGATGAAACACATCCCGAGTCAACAAGTGTCCCTTAAGGTACAATCTGCTCTTATTTGGTTTTGAAGGGCAAATCCGAAGTTACTGTAGCGTTTCGACGGCAAAAAAATATAATAACATCTGTTCCCAAGCTCTAAAAGTCAAGTGTCAAGGATACGAAATACCATTTCGATTGGAGCTGAAACAAATAGAAGTTTACAACATGAGGTTTTCATTGCGGTGGTCTCAAAATACAACCCTCCGCCCCAGCTTGCATTGTTACTGTAATTATGCATTATTTGTACCCCATTCCTATCCGGTTGCCGTTAACTGTAATTTAGGTTCATTGTCTGGATCCCTTTCCTTTGCGTTTCCCCCGCCGCGCCTATAAAACAGGTACAGTATTTGCCAGACGCTCTTGCAAATTAAATACAGCGGTGCCTCGCGATACGAGTTTGATTCATTTGTCCACGCTTGCAACTTAAAACACATGTATAGTGAAGCCCCACTATTCTTGGGATGGGGATCAGGCCGATCGGAATTGCAGGTGCCAAGCCAAAAGTAAGCACTGTACCTCAGATTGTCTTGTGTCATTGAACGGATTGGAAATTGAATAGAAGTTGAATAGAACTTGCTGACGGCTTAAACTTTTTTTACTGTAAACCCAATGATTTTTCACAACAAAATGGATTGTTTCCCTGGGTTAGCCCTAGTAATACAGTGTATCCAGAATTCTCTTTTGCGATGAAGAAACAATAGTTGGAAAAGTTTACAGATGGTTAATGTAAGTTGACCTGATTGTGTATATTAGATGTATCTTGAAATGTCACCTGAAAATTGAATGTCTTTTAATGAGTAGTGTATGATGACGTCCTCTGTGACCCCGCAGAGGGAGGGAGACTGCAGGACGGCGGGAGGTCCGTTCAGAACAAAATGGTGTGTTTTCTCATGGGGGTAAATATTGAGGGAGCAGAAATAAACGTACGGAAGAAAGGCTTGATTTTTTTTTTTGCGCTCAGCTGCCGGCTTCTCTGTTGCGCTGCCAAGGGCCCGTGCATCATTTGATCCATTGTTTAGCGTACGGAGGTCTCGCTAAGCAAGCGGCGGCCTCCGCGCTCCAGCTGCAGCCCCTGCACTGTTTATGTTTGCGAGGCCCTTCGCCTTGAAGTGGGCCTACACAAGCAAAGCTGAGCCATATGTGAGCAGCGGCCTGAAGGAGAACTTTTGCTTTAGCCTCCTTTCTTTTTTTAGGAATCCATCTCCTTTGCCTTCCCTTCCCTTCCCAGGCCATCACCAGCTCCTCATCCTTTTTCCACCACCATCTTGACGCGACAGTCTGGTTTTTCAGAGAAGATGGAGGGTTGGAATTATCTTAGATGAGACCGCAGAGAATCGCTGCAATTCTCCTTGCGCTAAATACCTTGTAGTTCGAGCAAAACCTCTGAAGCCGAATTCCTCTTAAGTGGTCAGATTTGGAATTTTATAGACGAGTATACTGGGAACTCCCACGATTTTGTTAGCTACCATTCACAAGTATGCCAGAAAGGTTACATAGGACATAACAACTCATGGTTGGAATGAGCATTTATTTTCATATTTTTGTCTTCTTTCTGCAGTGCCCCAAGATGCCAACTAAGGTGTCATGTTTTGCTTTGTTTTTCGTTTTCAGACATTCAATCCTTTACTTATATTTTTCGTTTTGTTTTCAAATGCTTAGTTAAGAAAGAGTTTACAAATGGGTGGTACCAAATGAATGAAGTGCTAAAACACGTAATTGATTACGCACTAAAGTACTAAAACAACGGGTTTCCTAAAGTACCAAGGTAATTGATTACTTCAGTACAATGGGGTTACGAGTACCCCTAGGGGTACTTGATGGAACTTCAGGGGGTACTCAAGATATTAAATAAAACAAACATGCAAATTAAAAAAAAAAAATTAAAAAAAAAATAGTAAGTTATTCAATTCCATTTTTGTAAAAAAGTTTGGGGGGAACAAATATTTATTAATTATTAACGTAATGATTTATTTTTGTGAATAGATCTCTACTGTAACCTCAAAACAACACTTTAGGTTGAGTATTTTTTTTTTACCCTTTTTAAAGTGTCTAAAGTTAAATAAATCAGACACTGATGGCATGTTTTAAGTCTTTTTTTTTAACCCAGGTATTGCACTGGTTAAGGGGTACTTGACTGAAAAGATATTTCCCAGGGGCTACATCACTGAAAAAAAAGAAGATTGAAAACCACTGTTTTAGTACATTAGTAATTAGGTGCTTATAACTTAGGCACTAAAGTCCTAAAAGAATTGATTGCAGTACAACTTGAGTACCAAAAGTAATTGATTACTTTAGCACTTGATTCATTTAGTACCAGCCGTCTTTAAACCCTCCATTATCCAGACACTTGAGGAGAGAAAGAAATAAAAGTATCTGTGATTGATGTAATAAATTATAATACTACAATTTAGTATTTTACATAAAATAATCCATTACTTTACACACAGTATTGGTTGCTTTATCACTTAATTACCCAAGGTAACAGATTACTTTAGTACTTATTTAGAAGCTCACTTTGCCAAACATTGGAAATACAAAGAATAAATAGTTCCCGAGATTGAATGTCTGGACTCAATGTAAAAATGTGTTTTTGGGATTGAATGAGTTAAGCAGTAGCTAGCAGCGACCACCAGCTGGTAGCCCGCTGGCTTGACAGCAGACAGTAAGTAGGCTCCTTGTTGGCTTGATACCAGAGAAACCAGGGTGGTAAACCTCTCAACAAAATGCAAAGAAAAGCCAAAGTGTTGGCAGCCAAAGTGTTGGCAGAGGTGGAGTCAGATAAGCAGCTGCTAGCGGTCAGCTGCTCCACCAAAAGTATGCTGGACTGATTTATACATCATCATATTGGGTAGAAAATTTGAGCCAGCATCCTGCGTCAAAATTTGGATTTTGGCTTTAAAGAAGATTATGTCGCTAATGACAGCGAATAGAGGCAGAGAGGAAGACTTCTCTGGCTTAACTCTTGGATCATGCGTTCAAAATGGCTGCCGACCCCGTCTCCTGGGTGGGCCGCTGCTGCTGCGTGCTTGTGTTGGACCATCTTTGGACCGTTGTGTTTACTGAGATAACAAGCAAGGCGCGTCCAGGGAGGGGAGAGGCGTCACACAGGCAGCAGCATCCTTAAAGACACCACTGCTTCCATCCCATCGTCCCTCCTCCTCGGCCTGCCTTCAACACTCCCAAAACGCGCACGCTCCATCACTCATGTACAGACTGTCCACCAGCATGACCACCCACAGGCTTTGTGACATGAAAACAACTTTCCGTTGACTCCCGGTAGTTTGCCGGCGCTACTTTTTTGGAGCGTTTCTGCTCAATTGTGCTGTTACATCAGCGGCCCCCCAACCTTTGTTTTTTCTTCCTTCCAGGGTTCAACTGGAGGTTCTTTTTACATTCTTGAAAAATCACACAGACAAGAAAGTAGCCTACCATTCGGAATTAGAGGCACTACAGAATATTTGCGTATGACATTCAGTGTTGAGATTATTTGAGGACATCACACATCACAACGGACGGATTTTCTCTCTTGATGTATGTCAGATTGTGTGTGTATGTGTGTGAATGAAAATAAACACTTCCTGCTTGTGTATGAATATGACTTCAAAGTACAATACCTTTTTTGTTTTCAGTCATTCTGAAAAAAATCTATTTTCAATACATTTGTATGTTGACAGCCGCTTTATGCAAAAAAAAAGAAGAAGAAAGTATAAATTACAAGGTGGTGTAAAGAAGAGGCATCACTAAATTGTTGGGCACTCAAGGTGAGGAAAATCCCCTCCCACCTTGAGTTTGTTGGTTGAGCGGTGAACAAGTTAGGAGTTCAGCTACACACACGCACACACACAATGAAAATTCCCACCTGAGTTGTATTAAACTCAGTACTGTACAGGCAATAACGTTTTTTTTTTTATTAATGTCTGACTTTTATATTTCCCCAACCAGCATTATCTTCAAAGTCTGTGCAAGCCAAATGAATTCTTTATGACATCTTTTTAAAAACTTTATTGAGTCAAGGTACATGTTACATAAAAAAAAAAAAAGATTACAATAATATTGTCACCTCAATTTATGAAAAATGTACTTAATGTGAAATGTAGCCCTGCTTGTTGAACACAGAGCTACATTATTATTCTGTTGTAATGGCACCAGGTCAATTGTACCTTCTGCTATCTAGTGCAAGAGTATTTATTTGTTCTACCAGTCACAGTACATCATTTGCATGAAGAGATGAAAACAAAAAGGCCAATATGGTGAAGTTAGAACATTTGATGATGTTGTCTTGCATAGTTACAAACACAACTACTTTGAATATAAACAGCAATAATATATTCATTTTATATCAGTTGTTTTGGCTGCAAGTGCAATAGTTCATATTTCAGCCAAAGGGTTAGGGTGATGAAGCTAATACGCCACAGAAAAATAAACCAGCAATATAGCAACCAGTGCGAAGTGAAATACCTCTGTGATAGTATCAATACTGAGTGTGGTTAGCTGAGTAAACGTTTTGCTTTTGTTCGTCACCATTTCAGCACCATCCTTCTGCATTTGCATGAATCTATGCCAATGTTTTTGGTTTTGTTTTTTTTGCCTTCAAAAACCCAAATCTTAATTGTGAGCATAAATCCCATTCATGAGCCTAAGCGGTTGTCATCGAAAGCCTTGCCTTTTGCTACCTCTGGTGGCTTTATCGAATATTGCACCATACGTTACAAATTCGCCGACGCAAACCCAAAACTATTGATCATGGCCAATTCGACTAAACTTACTTTGCGCTCCGAATCACAATTCACGCATTTCCTATTTTCCAACTTCATATAAAGTATTCAGACTTGTGGGACACAAATCCCTAATTATTAAAATAGTCAAACAAAATTTGGGGCTTTGAAACTGTGTGACATGCAAATAACACAACGGCTCAGCGGGCATTTAATTGATGACAGGAATCACTGAATTTTTGTGGTTCACTACTCTTAAATGTAAATATTTTGTTCTGTACAGCCTATCTCCAGCAATTGACTGGAAAAAGTCAACTACTATATTCCGTTTTTGTGCCCTTTCTGAAACTCCTTATCTAATACACTGCCTATATACTGAAGTGTCAAGCAAACATGTAGAAGTAATACATCGCAACTGAAAGAGGCGTTTTGTGTCTCAGAGACAGTGGAAGTTATGCAGAGCCTACACGACATGTGCATGTGCACCTGCATTGCATTTTTCTGAGTTTTGAATTTGATTTTTGATTGGTAGTGGGCGGCACGCTGGCTGACACATGGGAGACCCACCGTGCATGCATGGTCTTCTCCGGTCGCCTCCCACATTCCAAAAACATGCATGGTAGGTGGATTGGACTCTCCAAATTGCCCTTGCGTGCGTGGTTGTTTGTGTGAGATTGGCTGACAAGCAATCCAGGGTGTCTCCAACATACTGCCCCAATCATGGGCTAGGCACCAGCAAGCCGGCGACCCAAATGAGGATACGGTGCTATTGAAAATGGATGGATGGATGTTTTGTCAACCCCCACACATCATGGCTCGGCATTCACTAGTGTGTCTTATATTTTTGTTGTTGTTTTGGGCTCAGGTGTAACTCTTGCTTTGATGCCATTAGGCATCTATAGGGAATAAAAAGCCAGCCGTTTTTTGTGGAATGGCCAATGATGATCATGAATATGACCAGGGAAGTTTGTTTCCTGTTCCTACAGTCAATGCTTGTCAGGTTTCTTCAAATGGTGAGCATTTTTTTTTTAAACTGGTATTAGCCACTGGTGTCTCCTGATTTTACTCCTGATTTTACTGGTGTGCATTTAGGTGACATTAGTCCGAAGCCCAATTGTAAGCCCATATTAAAAAAATGAATAAAAATAAAGGACGAGTGGGTCAGGAAGAGCATCCTGCGTAAACAAACAAATCAAGAGAGTGACTTGCTTTGCCGACCTCTGAAGTTTTCGGAAGACACGTTTTTCAAATAAACCTACATCACTTAATGGAATTCTATCTGATTTTGGACATTTCACAGTTACTACAGTATGAAATGCTACAGGTCATTCTTCCTTTAAGCTTCCCTTATTACAGAGTTGGATCTCTTTTCTGCTTGTTTTTTCTCCACGTAATCCTTTAACCGCTGTAGCATAAATTCTGCATGTAGAATCTTCAGTGGGATCGTTTTTAGTAACCAGCCCTGTAAGTGAACATAGACACATTATTTTGGTGATCAGTGCATCCAGACAGTATTTACAGCACTCCACCTTTTCACAATTTTGTTACAGCACTATCCCAGAATGAAACAAGACAACTAATGACCTGAAACAGACAGCCGAGATCTCAAACTCATGGCTGAGGATTACGGCGAATGTTCTTGGGTGGCTGAACCTGAACTCAGATTTGATTCCTATTGAATCTGTCTGGAGGGAATAGGTGTGTATTGAAGCTCCGCATCCAACCTCATGGTCAAAAGGAGTCATGCCAACCTTTTGGCATCATAGTACATAAGATTTGCGGCTGCAATTGCTACCAAAGAGCATTAAGGAAAAAATTGGTATAGCTATAACTAGATATATTATCACAGCAACAATACTCACGTATGCTGTACAAACCGTATAAATAATAAAGAAAAAGATCATTAAAAAAAAGATCAACATTGAGGAGGAATTAAATTCATTTCAACCGATCTAAAACACACAAAAATGGAGATTAAGGGTTAGGGTTGGTTTTGCTAAGTAATGAATAATAAGTAATACATACTGTGTCTGAATGATAGTGTAATTGCCTGCATCATAGTTTTATTGTACAGCGAAACTTAAAAAATATCAACATTAAAATAAATAAATGCAATGTGCTAATCATGTACAATAATCGTATTTGACCTGACTGCATATTGTGAGGTATAATATGGATGCTTTACATGGTGTACATGCCTGATAACGAGTATGCTTATCGAATACTGTGTGTATAATAATGTGGTGTGTTTTGAGCCTTAATGCTTCCCGTAGTTTGTCACGCAATGTATGATGGGAACCCGACTCCAGGTGGTGGTGTACCGGCTTTTGTTTTGACTGCGTGCTATGCAAATAAGGAGTGAACGCCACGTCATAGTCTGGAGCATCATTGTTATATTAAGTAACAAAGAGGAGCGAAAGCTACAACAAATATACTTTCACAATGTAAAGGAAATATTTATCTCATACTGGGGAAAAATAATAATGAATGGTCTGAAAGCAACATGAAATGTGGCAAAATGTGAAAAAAAAAAAAATGAAGCCATCCAAATAATTTCTAGGTGTTCAGTATCTAAGGTTTGTTGATCTGAAACTTCCTTACCAGGACCATGTGACAGATGCTGCCGTATGTTTTGTCCCCAGCTCTGATATACTGCATTGAGCTGTTCACAAAGTCTTGTGGAGACAGCATAGTCATGTTTGTTTGCTGGTAGCCCACCATGCGAGTGGACACCCCGAAGGGTGTGACTGCCTGAGAAAACAAGAAGACAAGAAAAAGAAGAAAAGGGGTGCAAAAGAAAACGTGAAAATCAAAACAAATTAAACTGAGGCTCTTAAACCTAAACTGCAATTAGCCATCATGCCTTTAAATCTATGCTCTCAGGACTAGACTGCTTTGGCGTTTTCATGATAAAACGGTCTCATTCACATGCAGCACATTCGTCTAAATTTCAGCTGAGCTTGAATTGACGAAACAATATCTTTGATTAGGGAATTTAAAAACGTATAGCTTGCATTTCCTGGCCAAAAGCCAGAGTGAGCTTCTCCATTTGCTGTGTACTCATTGGCTACTTGAACAATAATGCGTTGCATCTCTTAACACTTAATTGTAAACATTACTTTAAGCCCTCAGTCTGCACATTAATCCTGCAAGATTGCGACTGAGCAAGATTGTGTACCTGTGCATGATGCTTAAAGGGACAATGTGTAAGATTTTGACCGTTTTTCATGATGGACATTAGGAGATTCTGCATTTACCATCGTCCATAACGATAACAGACATGGCAGCCTCCGGAGGAGTGCCACCCCCACATGTAATATAATTTAATGATAACTAGGCCTGCGATTATATTTAAAACAAACCGTTGCTTGTTAAGAACACATTCATTTGCAAGTTTTTGAAATGTATAATCATTATATGTATTCCTTTTTAATAAATAAACAGTCTGATTTTTACAGATTGTCCCTTTAATGAAACCTCGACTCCGAAAGCGCGGCACGGACGAAAGTGTCCACAGATCGTCACAGCACCTGTATAATAATGCCTGTGTCTTTGTATTCGGCTTGAAGACCTTGAGAAAATCTCTCCATAAATATCTGCAAGTGATGCACACAGGTTAATTACGGAAATGTTTTAGGAGCCAAGGAGAGGATAAACAACCGATATTCTACACTCACTTTGGATGCAGCATACAGCGAATACATTGGGAACGGAATAGAAGCAATTCCAGATGCAATGTTTACTATCACTCCTTTTCTCCTGCATACCACACACACACACACGCACACACACACACACAAATCTCAGGGAACACACATGCATTTATTGGCCACATCATTAGATAATCTTGCACTGTACAAGTGGCATCATACTAGTGCAGCTAAATTTGCTAATCAAAACAGATTTTTACTTTTTTATATGCTTCTCTGTACTTCTCAACGCTGTTAAAATTGTAGTCCCCGAGTGGTAAATTGGCCATTGCACAAACTTCCATCGCTTTAACATATTGTTAAACATTGTTAAGCAATTATTGCTGGGCATTGTATCTTTATTATTGGAACGGATTGCGCAATTTTTTGCAGGTGCACCTTATGAAGTGGCCTGTTGGTCCATAGTTTAACGCTGTCATTGATATCTAACCCTAGTTTTCATCTTAGATAGCTGTACAGTTTGTTTGTTTCTTGTTTGTTTCAAATGAAAGAAACCTGGAAATGAAAACCTGTTTTCCATGCCTGGAAGGATTATTTTGCACATCTGCTGAAAAAAAAGAGAGGTGGGGGAAGAGAGAGAGAGAGAGAGAGAGAGAGAGAGAGAGAGAGAGAGAGAGTGTGTGAGAGAGAGAGAGATTTTAAGGAAATGTGAAGTATTTTTTATTCAAACATAATTAAAAAAAAAAAAAAAGCATGCATGCAAAAATGTGGATTGCCCACAGTCACAAAGTAGAATGATCACAGTCAAACACAATACTGTCTGGAATGCTGGTCCACCTCTAAGTTACTGTCATTTCAAGTTAACAAAAATGTAGATTCTGCAAAGTTATTAAAAATGTCCAAAGTTTTCACATTCTTTGCTTACAACTTTGTTTATGCACCACTGGCGATTTCATTTGTTGTCCATACTGTCATTCTCCCAAGTTTGAGATTTAAAAAAAAAGTACTGCATTCCTTTTTGGAAGAAGGCTGAGGCTTATTAAAATTCACCCAAAAAGGGCTCTGAATACTTGAATAACTGGCTTGATGAGTTCAGACTTTTTTTTTTCCTGAAAATTGCACGTCACTCCGATTGTACCCACTTTTTCCACATTTAGCTGTAGAGGCTCCACTGTGAATACAAATTCTTACCTTCACCATGGTTTTCACGTTGCAATTTATCACCTTCATAATTGTCTGAAATGTAAGATAACACTCATTGTAATCAACAAATCTTTGACGTCATGAAAGGAGCCGCTGTACTGCGCAGAGGTAATCAGTTTGGAACTAGCTTTCAAGGTTGAAAAGTAGATTAAGTAGTCACACTGTATCAAAGTAGGAGTACAGATACTTTCACAAAAAAAGAATGGAAACAGCTGAGGTACTAATTCAAGTCCAAATTACTAAAAGGGGTTCAGGTAAAATATACCTGAAAAATCTACTTGGGTGCTCCACGTTACACAAAATATTTCAGATTTTCTATCATAACTACTATATACTTGTAAACCTCTGTGTCATCACTAACCTGTTCCAGAGCTTCCTCTTCAAGGAATCTGTGAGGGATCACACTGGGCATCATGCCGACATTGTTAACTGGCAAAAAAGGGCAAAGACATCCAGCTTTGATGAATTGCATTTGATAATGATTTCCACCCATTGTACAGTTTGCATGTGTAAGCAAATGTCAAAGGTAATGATGAGGTTGCATACAAGACTGCGGTAGTAGTACCTAAAACACCAATGTCCAAGTATTTGAGCTGCTCTTCAATGTCAGTGAAGATGCTGTCCTTGGTGAAGTCTGCCACCACTACTTTAACCATCCGATGCGTTGATTCGCCTGTACGCGAACACATAGCACGCATAGCATCTGACGTGATATAACAGTGGTGCGTCGATTTGATAAATGAATTGACAAATTTCTTACTTATTTCCTTAGCCACCTTGTCCAAAGTCTCTTTGGTTCTACTCATGATGACCACGTTCATTCCTTGTTCAGCCAGCTAATGATGAGTCGAAATACGGCCGTGGTAAAATATCAATGCGGCACTACTTTCCAATCAAAGCAGGGTTTTGATGACATCTTGTGGCATATCAGGGTGTTTCATGCAGAATATGTACGGTAGCTTCCATTGGAAAAAAAAAGATACATCCATTCATCCATCTATTTTCTCGAGCCGCTTATCCTCACAAGATTTGCAGGCTTGCCTAGTGCCTATCCCAGCTGGCTTCGGGCAGGAGGTGGGAGACACCCTGAACTGGTTGCCAGCCAATCACAGGGCACACAGAGACGAACAACATCCAGTCACACCTAAGGACAAATTAGTATGTCCAATTAACCTGCCATGCATGTTTTTGGAGTGTGGGAGGAAGCCGGAGTGCCCGGAAAGAAGCGCACGCGGGCTTGGGGAGAACATGCAAACTCCTCACAGGAATGCAAGCGCAAATAAAATATTAACTTTCTGTTGCTGAAAATCGCTCAATGAATTTAGTATTCCTTGAGTTTTTGAATGCTGAACATGCTAGAACACGATTTTGTTTTACATCAATACGACGTCTTCATGGATGTTTTCATTTCCAAATATAGCAATAAAACCTTAATTGCTATGTCATCACCGGTGTCTTATGAATTACTGTTGTTGCCGCTAATGGTGCAACAGTTTTACCATCTCAGGAAATATTCAGCATTGTGTGCTTGGAGTTTCATGAAAGGTAATGCCTTTGAATATAATAATTAAATAGTAATAAATGAGTTAAAACCCCACTTCAAATAGTGACTTACCGCAAAGGCGTATTCTCTTCCTATGCCTTCGGAAGCACCGGTGACCACTGAAAGAGTAACACTTCCTATTAGTTGACTCACCATTTCCTCCATTTTAACTAGAAGGACGCATTGTTAATCAACACATTGTCAGAGAGAAAACTCGTGTTTACTGATTCATCATGTTCAAGTAACGTGCTGTACTTACAGCATGTTCCTCTGATAAAGAATGTGCTGAGAACAGGCTAGAACTACAGTACTCCTGTCCAAATTGCCACTACCCTCTCATCTCCTTAGGCCCTGGATACTCAGATAACACATTTCAATTCCAGCATGCTGAGAGAGCTCGACTGGAGTCAAGATTTTGGGCGCTTTTAATCAGATGGGAAATACTGAAACTGTTATAATAAGAGTGAGCCGGTGAGGAATCAAATGGTATCAAATACTTTTATGGTCATTTTACAGTTGTGTAAAAAAAAAAAAAAAAGAAAGATTTTAAGAGCTAAGAGTCACAGCACCTGTGCGTGCCCAGAGATGGGCAGTACAAACTCCCTGTCATGACAGATCGAAGTTTTGCCGTCAGACCACCCGATGACGAAAACATTTGAAAACACCAATGACGAAAACATTTTAAAACGCCGGAGTAAGTGTCAATGGAACAGTAGATTATGTCCGTCGTTGTAATTGTCACCACATGCGTCACCTTTTACTATTGGTAATGTTTTTTCACCCATTTAAATCAAGTTTCTGAGAAATGTTTAAAGTCCCATAAATTTGTGAGCTTGGAAGTGTAAACACGAGCAAGCATGCACACATGTACACAGGGTGAATAACTGGCTGTGCTTGAGTATTAGTATGCAGTATCTACCATGAAAAGAGATCATATCCATAATGTTTTGCACAGAGCAAATTTCTCCTCAGTGAAAGTTGCCAACATGGCTGGCATTTAAATGTTTGCAGTGAGTTTCACAGTCATGAACTGAAATGCATTTTATACAAAAGCTTGCTTGGTGCTTTGGTTGTAGAGACCAAAGTAAAAAAATCAATGCTGAGAATTAAATATTAGGAGATGATATCATTAGTTTGCTTTTTAACTATGATTCGAATTAATAAGTCGCTTGCACGTAGTTGAGCCAAGCATGCCTGGTAGGTGATGTGATTCCGGTAACCAATGGGCATGTCACAAAGTAATAATCTTGCTCTGATTGACTTCATCTGGTAAATTAGGCCCAGCAAAACATTGCTCTTGTAGTTTGTGACAGATGATTTGTATCAAATGTGTATTTTGTTTTATGTTACTGTTTATGCACTAATGTCTCCAGATATGTGTGTGCCTGAATCACAACAGTGTGTGCTTGGTTTCTAGTGGACGTGATTGCTAATTGCTAATTGTAGTCTAGTTTATTGAACATACATACATACATACATACATACATACATACATACATACATACATACATACATACATACATACATACATACATACATACATACATACATACATTTATGCTGTTTGATATGTATTCTCCTTGGCAGACATGAGGACTTATTGCAGTCTAGTGCTGGGGAACTCACACTAAGCATTGTAGGTGTGAGATTAGTTTATTTTGTAATTTGGATGATTAAAGTTAAGACTGTTGAGTTTAGCTTTTGCTTATTTTCTTTAAAGGCCAAGCTGTAGAGAATACTGTTAAATTGTGTGTGTGTTTTTAAAGAGGTTTTCATTTTCATTTAAAAAAATATAGAATGGCCACCTCTGTGCGAAACGCCATCTTTTAACTCTAAATATATACTATACAATGCAGTACATAAATGTGACTGTTGTTAGACTCAACAGCACTGCAGTTGTACTCTCCCTAATTTCTGTAATTTCTGAGATGCCCAAAAGGCAGCCATCTGAGGGGAATTTTTAATTGGCTGTGGGAGTCATGGGTGGGGACATAGGAACAAGCTGGATCTTGTATGGCCAGAATAGAATAGACTAGACTAGACTAGACTAGGCTAGACTAGACTAGACTAGACTAGACTAGACTAGACTAGACTAGACTAGACTAGAATAGAATAGAATAGAATAGAATAGAATAGAATATTGTCACTATGAACAACAAAATAGGGGTTCTTAGGACCTAAGAGCCACTGCACCTGTACATGCCACCAATGCATATCAAATGCAAACTTTTAGCTATATCCATCCCTAAATAGTATTGATTTGTTCATAGTTGAATTGATGTATTGGATTTGCTGTATTTTGTGGAATGTAAGTCTCCTCGAGGAAGTGAACGGAATAAGAATTTCATTGTATAATGTTACCATGCATGTGATTATAAAACTCTTGAATCTTGAATGGCTAACTATGATTTCTTTCTGCGGTGGTTCTTATGACTCAGAGTGTTTCCGAACCCCAAACTATGAAAACGAGAAGGATCCAACACCCAATCATTATACAATAAACATAATACAAATACCTAACTGCTACAAGTGAACTCTTTCCAAAGATTAGTTATCATGAGTATGTTCTTTTATTGTTTCCGACTGACATCATGACTCAGTTAATATCATAAGACCTTGTTAAAACACTTTCATAGCTGTAGCTTGTGTTTGGAGCGTCTCACAATAGGCATTTATCTATTCACCTTATTAGAAACTTTACATGTTTACAGTTACAGGGTTGAGACTGACAAGAGTAGAGATACTGAAGAATGAACTTAAATTACCATTGCACTCTGTTTTGAGCTTGCCAAAAGTGTACAAGAATATTATTTTGCTACAGGGCAGTAATTAAGATCATGTAAAATCTGTCTTGAGTGAATGAGGTCAACTTTAAAGGGAACTTTGAGTTGGAAAGTGAGGCCTTCCCTACCCAGACTTTGATCATGAATGGGAATTATTTTAACACAGACCAAGAAGGTCAGATAGAAAATGGTTCTCGAATCATTCAAAAAAATAATTCAGGCCGGGAATAAATCTTCAGGATTGCCAGAGTCAAACACGTTGATGGATTTCTGTCAGTTGGACGGACACAAATTTTAATGGGGAATTCTGGACTTGTGGTGTGATTTTTTTTTTTTTACTCAATCTATCACTTCTAGCAAAATTGTTGTCAGCCATCATGTAGGAGGATTACAATTAGGGCAGAATGAAGCAAGTAGTTTAAATCCAACAGATTTCAGTGAAATGTTTGATCATGGCTGAGATGAGGCTTTGCATTTTTGAATTGAGTAACTTAGTTGTTACCGTTCTGCAGGCTGATTACCGCACTTTTGATGTGGGGTTTAAAGTGACAACTTTGGCAAAAAGTGATAAAAAAAAAGAATGATGGTAGTCAAAAAATAGAAGAATGAATGTTATAAAAAAGAATGAATGATGATATAAATTCATGCACAAATGGCAAACTTCCATTGTTAACTAATTTGTTCCAACAGAGTTCATTCTACATAGTACATAGGTGGTCAGTCTTTTACTCGCATAAACACGCGCAGACAGATAAAGCAAGCTTACCTGCCCACTCCCCCATGGATAAAAAAAAAGACTTTGGCAGTGGAAACCACCTTTTGGGATAAAGCATCCTAATAAAAAGGAGTAGCTTGGCTCCATAGTGGATGATAACCACAGCACCGAGTGTAGTGAAAAACCATTCCAATAAGCTCTTCATGCTTGTCCGGCACCTGAGGCACACTCTGCTCGTCCCGCCACTGCTGCTTCAGCTGCGTATGTGCTCCAGTCAGGATCTCGATGAGAGATCCAACCAAAATAAATATACACAGAAAACCGTGATCTTTGCCAGAGAGGACACTCCCATCTAAGGAACAACACATGTACTCTCTGCCCCTTCTGTCCAACAACTACTGAACATGTCGTATCTGTCAGTGTCAGCCATTGTAGCTTCAAGCCATGTGACTAAGGTTGGAACGTGTTTTAACAGAGAGAGGTACAACTTGAAAAACAGCATTTGTCATACTGTGTGACTAAGACGTTGTGTACTAATGTTGCTTGTTTGGGAGGAAGCTTCCGAGCTTTATGATGATTTGTTAATATACTGGAACCGGTTTCGCTCAAACTTCACATTTGTTTCAGTTTCAAAATGTAATGCGTCAAGATGTAACAATTAACGTTTCTGGATGCAACACAGAGTCGGGGAATTTACTACAGTTTGCTGTTCGTGCATGTGCCATGGTCAGCCCGTCATTTTTACAAGTCAAACCAAACCGTAATCGTCAGTAAGTCATCGTTCTGTAAACCACGCTTCAGTCATCACTTCCGTCAGTAAATTTCCCTGCTCCGTCAATCATCAGTCCATAAAAACAAATTAAATGCGTTATGCATCAGTTACAATTTTATTGTTGTCAAGCACATGTACACCCCTTTGCACACACACACACACACACACACACACACACACACACACACACACACACACAATAAACAAATGAATAAACAAGCAATATATAAACTCTGAAAGTGAGGGAAACTACACACACATACACACACACATATCTCTATATACTGTATCTCTCTCTCTCTCTCTCTCTCTCTCTCTCTCTCTCTCTCTCTATATATATATATATATATATATATATATATATATATATATATATATATATATATATCCACCTAGAGCAGGTAAGCTTTAACAAGATTGTTATGCTTAATTACAAATCGCACTTTAGTACACAAACATAATTTTATTTTTTTACCACTAATTGAATATAAAACAAAATTAATTTATGAAAACACATTAAAAATGAAAAAATAAATAAATAAAATGTTTGACTCACCAAGACAGCTGTCCCCCACTTATTTCAATACAAAATCCACTGCTAAATGTATACGGGTCAATAGGCTTTGTTGTACGCTACGCCTTTAGTGCAGATCAGCCAAGCAACACGGTTAGGTTGGTTGAACAACATGTTTTTTTTTTTTAATAACTTTATTTAACGAGTTCCAACCATATACACGGTTGATCAACTTAGCACCGCCTCCCTGCAGTGAGCATCCAATCATGTCACGTTCAACGTTAGGCTTCTAGATGGTCACCTTATGACTTGATTGGCTATTACAACTGTCACATTCACATATGTCTTTGCACACTGCACCTATGTCTTTAAACACTGCACAGAAAAAAAACAAAACAAAACAAAAAAAAAACACACTGCACAGAAGCCCGCAAGTCTTGATTGGAATGCCCTCAAATGGGTCTGATTGCAGGCAGATCTCACGCAACCTGGTGACACAAGTTAGCTGAATTCTAGTTGGCTAAAAAAACCTAAAACTACAACACTCGAAGGAGCATAACCAAATGGATATAAAATGACACGAAAAGAACAGAATATGGAGAATAATTTTATATATAAACTACATATATTTGATAAAAATAAATTTAAAATGAATTGACTTTTATTATAGTTATTATGATTATTATAGTTATGACTAGAACGTCTGCCTCACAATTAGATGTCATGAGTTTAAATTCACCTTGCTCTGGCCTTTCTGTGTAAAGTTTGCATGTTGTTCCTCTCTGTGTGCCCTGCATGACTTGGTTACATTTAATGACAACATTGTTAATGATTTTAGTCCTTTTTTTGATGATTGATTCTTGTATTTGCTCACCATCTGAAAAAGTTTACAAACACCTGCCTTTAGTTACTTTCACTGTTCAGACATGCCTAATGTATTAATTCATGCGTGGCTCAAAGTAAACTATGTTATAGTTTAGTTTGTTGATAATAAAAACGAAGCCGAGCGTGTTTTAGTTAGTATCTATATATTTACGTATTATTATTTTGGCCACATTTTGAACAGACGGCCCATATGAAGCGTTCCTTTGCTGGCGACGTCATCAATGCGCGCCGGTTTGTGTTACTGGCGCCATTCTGACAAGCGTGTGTTTCCCCCATCTCCCTGCCGGAGTACCACTACACACCTTTTTACTTGCGATTTACCCACTATTGTGTTCCTCGTCTGCAGTCACTCTTTTAGGTAAGTGTCATTGCATTTACCCCAATTATGTATTGTGTGGTCATCCCCGAGGATGAAAACGTTATTGGCGGCTTTACGTCCATTGCCCCCAGATTGTCTGCTATTGAATAAGTTTAGCTCCATCGCTAGCCTAAAAGTTAGCTTTGCCTTTCCGCATAATGTGTATTTTCTTTCTTTATTTTTTTTTGATCATATATATTTGCCTAGGACACTAGCAGCACCAAAAGAGTCCCCACAACATACCGCTTCAAATAAGTCTCCGCTATTTGAAAGTCATACGATGACGATCCGATTAACCTAGGATGTTACATCAGCTCCAGTAGCATTTTTTTAATTTGTGATGCTTAGTTCAAGAACGCCAAATGGTCAGTTTTAAATGGGCTGGGCGAGGAGGCCTATGTTAGCGATAACTAATGGCATGGCTAGCAAGCTTAAATGTTGTTTGTGCTATGAAAAGCCTTGGCAATGTTGCTAACTCTTGACAGCTACACGGCACAAGGATGACACCAGCTTGAGGTGGTCAGAATGTAATGTAATGATTAAACAGTGCAACCATTGTGAAATGCATCTAATGATGCAGCCACGATACGCGTATAACATCCAATAGAGTAAATTCTTTGCTTTCTGATTTGTTCTAATTTTGGTTTGAGCAGATGGGCAGATTTCACATGTAATATTCCTTTAATTGTAATTTTTTTCAGGGAATTTCATAGCTCAAATTGAGAAGGTGGTACTATCATAATCACTTGCACACGCCTTCACCCCCTCACTGGCTCATACACATATGAAAGTATTTACATGCATTTTATTGTTCTTTTACCTTTACCTCATATTATACTAAAATCCATCCATCCATTTTCTTGAGCCACTTATCCTCACAAGGCTCGCAGGCTTGCTGGTGCCTATCCCAGCTGACTTCGGGCAGTAGGCGGGGGACACCCTGAACTGGTTACCAGTCAATCGCAGGGTACACAGAGACTAACAACCATTCACGCACCCAGTCACACCTCAGGACAATTTATCACGTCCAGTTCACCTGCCATGCATCTTTTTGGTGTGTGGGAGGAAGCCGGAGTGCCCTGAGAGAACCCACACGGGCTCAGGGAGAACATGCAAACTCCACACAGGAAGGCTGGAGGTCAGTGGATTTAATTTCCCTTTAACTGCAAGGCGGACCTGCTATTCACAGCGCCACCAAGCCGCCCTATCATACCAAAACACAAAATATAAATAAAATGCACCCCTAATGATTACTAATAATGGGTTATATATGCTACCTTGTGTGGCGTAGCAACTTTTGTTAGAGAATTTATAGTAATTTACATTTAGGTAGATTTGCTGTGCTTTGTCCATGCCCACTTTGTAGATATGACACCCTGCATTGTTATTCCTAAAATGTACCAACACAGTTAAAGGAAGTTAACCATTACTTTTTTGTTATATAAGGAAGGTACCCCACAAAATTTTTGTGGGGCACCTTCCTTAGTGCCGTTTTCTTATTCAAATGTTGACTTACTGGTAGCAGTTTCATGTCATGGTTGCTGGGTTTGTTCATGTCTTGCCTTTAGTGCAGTACCTATGATGTCTTTTTCAGGGTTAGGGTTAGAAGCTTTTAACTATCTTACAATGTTAATTACCCTTAACACACCCAAAGTGTTATTTTACTTCCTTGACCAATTCTTGACCCCCCCCCCCCCCCCCCCCCCCCCCGCGCTTGCTTTTTCCCCCCAAACAATTTCAAATTGACTTACAAATGTAATATTTTGACTGGAAACTTGAATTGGAATGGGCCTTTCGCGGGCCGCTTGAAATGACGTGGCGGGCCAGATCTGGCCCCCGGGCCTTGAGTTTGACACCTGTGTTTTAGTGAGTGAGACGTTTCACTTCTTGGTTAAATATATCACTACTAAAAAGACACATTTAATAAGGAATTAAATTGGCAATGCACCAAAGATAAAAATTAATCATTTATATGCATATGGAAAGGTTGGAAAGACTGTGGAAAGGTTAAAATACAATGCATGTGAAAAAATATTTGGTTAGAAAATCAACTATACACAAAATATTAACTTAATGCTGCTGAAAATGGCTAAAATAAGTTAAACATCTTTTAAAGGTATCCAGTAGGGTTATCATTTCTGATTTTTTTAAAATTGATTATTCTTTTGATTATTTAATCAAATAATTGAATTTTATTTTATTTCGATTTAACCTCCGTTTACTTATTAACCTCCCCACTCCATTCAAAATCCTTTAAATTGATTTTATTGTTTTGTATATTTATTTATTAATGAGTGGCTATAACTACTCATTCTGTGTTTGTTATTGGGAGTGGATTTAACTACACATTATCTTCTATACATTAGCATTTTTAGTCAAACAGCATCATTGAAACATTTTAACCTTACAGGGAATATTCAGGGAATATTCTAACTTTTTAAAATTGCAAAAAGTCAGTGTTCATTCAACTGTAAAAAGATGTCAACCATAATATTTTAAATTACCGTACTTAACAAATAACGATGCTTTCAATTTTGAATAGCTTAGAAGACCAAAAACACATCAAACACAAAATGAGCAGAGTGGATACTTGGATTACTTTTTAAAAAAAAAGTTTTGCAATGACATGTTTGACTAAAACAAATGCAATAAAATGAAATCCCTTTTTAAAAATTAGTTGTGTGTGTTTTTAACAATTTTAAACAGCTGACTTTGCAATAAACAAAAATATTTACTTTAAAATTCAATTCAATTTAATGGTAAGAATGTTTTTGACATCACCAAATCACGATTGGATATTTTTGTATTAAATTGAATGTTGTGATGCAATTAGTTAATGATTAATTTGATTAAGTTATGAATAGTTCTGATATTTGCCACCGTCTATTCATTTCAGATTCAACTGCTAGAGTTCTTGGGAACGATCACACCTGATTCTATTGCAGTATTCTTTTAGTTGATCCTACTAGACCTGTTCAGAGGATTAATATTTAATGCACTTACCTTTGTGACAATTATTATTGCTAATTGTGCCTGATTATCACAAATGACAGCGGAACATCACTTTCAATGTCTACCAACGGTCTGTAGATGGCAGTGTTGTTCAACGCTATTTCATCTACCGGTCAGTCATTCACCAAATGAACAAAAGTATTCCAACGAGTGGCCATTATCAATGGAGTTTGTCCTCTCCTTTGCTTCTAGAAGTTGCCACTTCACCACAGGAATACCTTTTTCCTCCCTAATGTGTTTTCTGGGGATTCTTGTACACTGAAATCATCCCATAACTTTATGGATTTGTACTCTTTTGTTGGGGAGAAAAAAAAGACCTTCCCCAATCTCTTTCCACATAGCTGGATGCATACAATTGTTAAAAAAAAAAAAAAAAAGACATTAAGGGGGAACTAAACGGTGCAGTCCCGGCTATTATTAATTAATTGATAAGGAGATGTGTCTCAACACTCATGTCCATACGCTGTGCTACAACCTCTGCCAGCAGCCTGAGACTTTGCAGCCTGTTAATATTCATTAATATTAAATGTCTGGAATTAACTGCCTGTCAACTGATCTTGACTTCAGATTTGTCACAAAATGAGGCAGCGGAATAAAACATCACCCCCTCCCTCCAGCATTAGTAACCTTCACAGGTTTCTTCTTCTCAAAAAGGCATCATCCCTACTATTAGGAAGTAAAGTCCATTTATTGAAGGTCTCTCAAAATGAACAGGGAAGGTGACAGGCTCATTGCCTTTTAAGCCAAGTAAAGATGATTATGGACCTGAGAGGCTTGAACATAATTGAAAGCCGTAATCAAGACAATGACAATGCACTTGTTGAGGTTAATGGATTGTGTTGCCTTAAATTGAGGGCAAAATACAATATTTTGCTGCTCAATTTGCTCTGTTGTGCATTGACTTGCAAGTCATGATAATTTCAAACCAATTTCTCCCATAGGAAAACCTCTAGATTTTATTGTTGTTTGTGCCTGACTAGTGTTTTATTTCTTTTTTTTCTTTTACATAGTATTTTAAAACCCCCTTACAATGAAATAAAATTTGTTTACACACCAAAAACTGTTTTGTGAACAAGTCTATTTGAACAAATGAACAAATCGCCAAGTATGCACTGCCCTCCATAATTACTGCCAATTCCTGGACAAAAGGTGTTTTACAGCTTCTAAGTTTTTTTTTTTTCAAAAATAATACATGACCAAAATGTACTCATTCTGTTCCATCTATTTTCAGACTCTCATTTACCCTAACCATTCTTTCCTTCTGTCCATCCATCCATCCATCCATCCATCCATCCATCCATCCATCCATCCATCCATCCATCCATCCATCCATCCATCCATCCATCTATCCATCCATCCATCCATCCATCCATCCATCCATCCATCCATCCATCCATCCATCCATCCATCCATCCATCCATCCATCCATCCATCCATCCATCCATCCATCATTTTAACCGCTTTTCCACACAAGAGACCCAGGCGTGATGGAGCCTAACCCAGCTACCTGCACTACCTGTCAGGGTATATACCGGTATATATACCCTGAACTGGTTACCAGCCAATCACAGGGCACACAAACACAAACAACCATTGAAACACACAAACACTCCTGCGGACAATTTAGATTGTCTAGTTTACCTAACAGTAGGGCTGGGTGATTTTTTTCCTTAAAAAAAGCATCTCTAAACCCCCCCCCCCCAAAAAAAAAAAAAAAAAAATTTGATTTCAGATTTTTTTCGACCCCTCCAATTTTTTTTTTAAAGAAAATAAGTGAAAATGACTCAGAAAATTCAAAATAAGTTTTGCTTTTATTTTAGCTATTGTTTCATATACTTAACTCCCTCTTAGAATTAAAGCACAAAACAATTGTAGCACAGTAGAACATTGTATGAGTTTGATAAAGTAAAAACTTGAAACTTTTTGCAACTTTTTTAAAGATAAACATTGCAACTTATATCACAGGATACAGACAATTATTAGGTTGAGGTGCTGCCAATTTCGTTGAGTACTGGCAATGCAATATAAATAAAGGCATTCTATTCCATGCCAGTCCTCATGTGTGAGCATGTCGTAACAGCCCCACCTCCTCTACCCCCCCACCCCAACTGACTTTTATTGCAAAAGGCTTTAAACAAACTTTGCAGCGTGGCTTTACTTTCCATGTCTGCAAAATCAAACCACATGCGAAACAACAACTCTTTCTTTTCGAAACAAAAGTTCGTTCACTTTTGGTTATCCTTTGCTATGTAGCGCTAGTCTACTGTTTGATGGGTGCAGAAGCCACGAAAGCTCATGAGGGCCAAACGGGCTGTAATCAAGAGGAATGCAGAAGCAATGGAAGCGTAGCAAACACTGAAGGAAAATAGCGATTTTATTTTTTTTCCAATTGTCCATACCAAAAAAGTTTGAATTAAGTGATTAAAATTGATTTATCGCCCAGGCCTACCTAACAGGCATGCTTGCGGAACATGGGAAGAAACCCGGTACCCAGAGAAAACCCACGTGGGCACAGGAAGAACATGAAAACTCCACACAGGAGGTCTGGAGCAGGAAGCGAATCCACAATATCTGCTCTCTGCACGACTGTGCATGTGCTAAGTCTTCCACCATGCCCCTCTTTTAATAATTGAAAAAAGAAAATACTTTAAAAAAAGTATACTCTATGTCTGAACTTTATAAAGATGTATACATATTTCTTTAGAATTGAATGTTCCAGCTATTTTCTGACACTGTTTTATCTTAATCCATCCATCTATTTTCAACAGCCGCCTATCTTCTCTTGGGTCCCTAGCATGTTGGTGTCTATCCCAGCCGTCTTAGGGCAGTAGGCGGGGGACACCATGAACTGGTTGTTGGCCAATCGGCCAAAAACAACCATTCACAGTCACAAACACACCTAAGGACAATTTAAAGGAGAGGAGAACGTGCAAACTCCACACAGAAAATAAATGCATACTGAATTTCTAAATGGACTACAAGACTAGAGGACACACACAAAAAAGTTTTTTTACTGTTACTTTAATCACTAGCTCTCAATCATCAAGATTTATGCATTGCGGCACTTAATATGAAGTTTCATTTAACTTTTCAGGCATATTTCAGAACATTTTGGTCAAATTCCATATTGTATCAATTCTGGTGTGTTGTGCTTTGAAAGTTTTAGAACTCAAACATAACTTTTATGCAGCCAGAGTACAGAAATGTTTCAATCGATCTTCCTCTTCTTCTCCAGGTATATCCAACTATGGATATAGACGGTGCCAGTTCGGTGGTGCTGAAGACATTAACTCAAGCCACCAGTCAGGACACAGCTGTGCTGAAGCCTGCCGAGGAGCAGCTTAGACAGTGGGAGACGCAACCAGGCTTCTACTCGGTCCTTCTGGTGGGAAACCCTTGAATAATTACATTTGAATTCAGTGTTTTTATAGGGGTTGTTTGTTTTCGATATATGGTATTTGAAATGCGTGAAATATAGCCTTATAATGGATTGAAGATTCAAGAGTTTTAGTCTCATTTGCATCGTAATACTACACAATGAAATTTTTATTCTGTTCACTTCCCCGAGCAGACTACATTCCACAATCGAGCAAATAATTGAAGTTGTCTATAAAACAGAAAAAAAAAAAACAGGTAATAGAGCAATAAGCAATAATAAGTAATAATGAAACAATAAATGAAGAGACACATTCTGAGCATATTATGGAGTAGATGTAGTGAAAGAAACTATACATATGAGGACGAAACTGCAAAATATGTACTGTAGTGCAAAATATTATGTGCAGCTGTCCTGCACTGTGCAGGATTTTGCATGCGTACATGTGGTAAAGTGAGTTAAAAATGATCTAGTTTCAACCTCACTCAGGTTTCAGCAAAACACAAGTTACATGTAAGGGTTTTTTTTTTGCATCTTTTTATCTGTTTGAGATCACCTTCCCCTTTATTGGTTTGGAATCAGTATTAGGCTGGTTTTTAGTGGTTACCTATCCAAAGAGGTACAACAGGATCTACCTAGAGCAATGTTATATTTAGAAATTAAAAAAAAAAAAAAAAAAAAAAAAAAATATATATATATATATATATATATATATATATAATCTATATATCTATATATATATATATCTATATCTTTTAAAAAGTGAGCAAAACTTATCTCTGGATGGCTTTACATTGTAGCCCAACGAGCACTATTCTAATTTACTAATGTCAGTATTCAATTCAGACTCGCACCAAGATCCTTAAACATAATTTGAACTGACATCAGCACCACATGTCCAAATCAGCTTGACTGAGTTCCTCAATTATGTCTTTGCTGAAGAAACAGATACAACAAATGAGAAATACAATTTGATCAAAATGCTAAACAGATTATACTCGTAATACACTCGCACAGCAGGGAAAAATGCCCAATCTGGATTTTTTTTTTTTTTTTTAAATGATTTTTTTTCTTCATTTTATTTGCACAAAAAAAATTGACATAATGTATATGGAACATGATGTCATGCATGGTATGTATGACTGCACATGACAGTTTTTACCTACGTAAGTATGGTCCAGTATATAGGTACTCATCTTTCCTACGTGATCAAGCGAGTCTTTTCAAACTTGTCATTTCGTAGAGACATCTCAAAGAGGATGTCACATCATTACCATGCATAACAAACCGTCTGCACGGCTGAGTAACTACTGTCACCAATATTTTTTTTGCTTTAGGCTTCAAGTGGGATTAAATTAAAGTTAAGTATAAAGTCAACAATGTTAGTCAGAGGCAATCGCCGATCTCTCTCTCAGGCACTCTCATGCATCTACGGATTGCATACTGAGTTTTTGATTACGTATACGTTGATTACTGTGACTGTCCGTGAGGTCACAAAAAATGTACTCAATCTAGGACCACATTTGAAAGTGATCTGAGTAAGATTTGAAGAAAATTGGAATTGACCCATAAACAGGTAGATAAAAAATAGAGATCATATATAGGTGAAAAGAAAATCAGGTTTGGGCTGAATTTACCTGCAGTCTTAACATAGCCTTATATACAGTAAGGCTTTATCTTGAGCATAGGTTTATAAAGCCGTATTCACTTAACTAATACAAAATGTATCGAAGTGGAGCTTAGCTTAGAGCGTTGACACAGCATATCAACACACGAAAATATTCATCTTACTTTACCTCCCAAGATATCAGGATATTTATCTTTTTTCCTACTCGTTTTTTAAGAGCTTTTTTGTGCTACTAGCCTCGTCCTAGCTAGTGTTAAGCTAGTTCATCTTCCTGATCAAATTAACCTTGAACATAACTCATGCATTTGCCCTCCCATGCAGACATGGCAGACATAGGGGAGACAAGCTGTGCTATCCAAACATTCCTCTCTGCTGCCAATTTTCCATCGCATGTTATGATTCTGTATATATAACTACTATGAGTCAATACCAATTTGTGCACAACCCAAGTTGTGTTGATATAAAAACTACTCGATCAGTCTGAAACTTTATTTCTATTGTTTAGCTACTTATTTTAGTCTTCCAACATTTTCTGATGAAATGTATGCCTTCCATTCCCTTAGAACATCTTCAATAACCATATGCTGGATGTGAATGTCAGATGGCTGGCAGTACTCTACTTCAAAAATGGTATTGACAGATACTGGAGGAGAGTGGCCCCTCAGTAAGTACATGTTTTCACCTTTTAACGCCTCCCTTGCTGTTGTCTCTTTGCCACAGTTTTTATTTCATTCATTTTATTGCCATTGCGCTCAATGTTTGTTTTGGTTCCATTTTCCTGTTACAGCTCCCCCATGTGCATTGTGCCTTTATTACTGTCTTAAATGTTCCAGCTTTTTTCATCTCTATTCCAATCCTCCATGATTATTTATATATCCCACACTTTGTGTCTTTTTAATATACAGTATGTGGGCTTTGTGCTTTCACTGAGCCCCATGTGTCTTTGTCTCCTTGATAAGTGAATTTTAGTTGAATTTGAATGGAGCATTGGTCCATAAATCCACAGGACGGTGGCAGGCTCGAGGTTAGGGTTAAGTTCTGCCTCGGCAATCTTTGTGTTAGGCAATTTTGTTTCTCGATGTTGTTTATTTTTTACACTCCACAGTCTCCTCCTCTGACCTTCCTCCCTTACTCCTCGTTCTTCTTCTCCGACCAAGTTCTTTTTTTGCACCTGTCAGTAGTTTAGTGAAATAACTTTAATTTTTTAGAGTGCCTTGTGAGGGTTTTTGGGCCACCGTGTAATTTGATTGCCATTGGGCTCATTGCCATGAATTGATAAGAAAAGCAATGCCTGATATGTCACTGTGAACGTGGTGTCAAGCTGCGAAGTGTAGGACACGTTATATGACTGTTGCATCGTGTTAATAAGTGTATCTGACAAAGTATTGCAATGGACTAGGAGAAAAATGAACATTATCTGAACATTCCCATTTTTAAAAATACTTGAAACAAAGTCTGTTCTGGTATGCACGTTGAACTAATTGTTCTTCTTATTTATCCACCTATTGATTTTTCTACAGTGTTTACGCTCCTTAAGATCGCGTGTGAGCTGGAATGATTCCTGGCTGATTTGGCGGGAGTTCGGATAGACCTTTAATTGGTTGCAAGCCAATTGCAGGGCACTTATAGATAACTGCATTGATCGAGAACTTGGTCTTCCATCAACCTGAGGCGCATGTTTTAGGGAACACTATAAGTAACATTTTAAGTGTTGCACTTTTAAAATGGCTGGAAAGACTTGGTCAGTCTCACTTAACCAATCCCCCTTCTCTTGTTCCTGACATAATCCATAGTCCTCTATGATTTACAAATTAAACAATCCATGGCTGCTATGTTTGTAGCATGATTGTTTGTCAGTGTTACTGTATTACTAAATATTATTAGTTTTATGGTGTAAAACCAAGAATATTTAGCAATACAGGAAAGGAAAATAGGCTAATAACTTATCCTCCCCCCCAACTCACGGGCAAACAGCCGGCCGGCGGGGGGGACTCCTCTACGGTGGGGCGCAGGGAGGTTAAATTTAAATTATTAGCCTTTCACACCAAACAGTCCAGGATCTCTGACTTCCTGGTCGCGGTCCACGAGTTTGCATTCATACTGAGGGACAACTACCAGGGCACAGTGGAAGAGTTTCTGCGGTGTGAAAGGGGGTATTGTGCAATGTCAATGAAAATGACCAGGAAGGCGATTAACTTAAAGTTAATTCCTTTCATGTTCCCTCACATATTTGTTTGTTTGATTTCCAAATGTTATGACTGTTACAGAAAATGTTTCCACTGTATGTGAATTCTTCACTTTCCTTTACCTATTACCTTCGTGTTTACTTGTGTGGTATGAGCCTTTGGTTGCCCATTGACGATGTCTATTTTAATCGTTTTAATCGTTTTACCAGCATACGTGTACAGTAAATCCTCTTTTACTTAAGCAGATGCCTGGGTGTCATATTTTGTTCCACCATCCATGTTTACCTTCTTCTCCTCACTGTGTCTGCTCAGTGACGCATCACGGTGATCATCAAGCACTCCTCCGCCCCATTAAGCCTCAGTTGCTGCATAAATCTACAGCTTAGTTTTTTTTTTGTGTGTGTGTTTTACAAATTCAATGCTCAAAGCAGCAAAGGCAAGTGCATCTGCTGCAATTTTATAAGATGTTTAATGGAGGGAGAGGATTTATAGACGTTTGGCAGCTAGTTGGTGCTGTTGCTGTTCAAGGATTTGAATTCATCTCATAGCATTTTAGTAGATGCAACTTCATATATCTGCTTGGACTTGTAGATTTAAAATAAAGTTCTAAAGATTCTACTCGAAGTGTGGCAGGCTCACTGTCCTCACAATGCAAAGGCTCAGCTCTGCAAAGCGCTGCCATCTTGCAACTAGAATCTCTCAGGGATTATAAACAGGGATTTCTTTTCGTACCCTCAAATGCTATTTCTTCTTCTGAACATATTTTCTGTCTGCATCTGTTGCCAGTGCTTTATCAGAGGAGGAGAAGACTACGTTACGTGCCGGTCTCATCACAAACTTCAACGAGCCTGTCAATCAGGTTAGTGTTTTCACTCCTCCCTGCTGAAATCATACCTGCGCTGATGGCGGACCTCATTAACAAACCTTGCAGGCACTTTTATCTGTATTATGATTTGATGACATCCTATTTGAAGAAGGTAGCATAGGTAGAACACTCATTGCCATCCATTTACATGAACTTAATCTGCCTACAGGCTAAAAGTAGGAACCGAGGCTTGGCTGATGTTTTTTCTTGCTCACACTTCTTTTTTGGATTAAAACATGCAGTAAGACTGGAAAATATCCATACAAAGTCATCCATACATCTATTTTCTAGCACTGACTTGTGCAATCAATCTGAACTCATCAGTCTTCTGCCAGATTCCACAACTATGTTTGTGATGATTGGAAAGAAATACATGCAGTACAGTACAAAAATACAGTTCAATCTCAGAGGAACTAGTAAGATTTGGACTGACTAAATTTTTAGGGGAAATATGCATTAAATGCCATAACATCATAATATACAGTACCTTGTCAAAGTATTGGCCCCTCTTTCACTTTTTGACATTTTACTACATTTTGAGCCTCAAAAATAAAGATAAAAAAAGATTAAAACATATTTGTGAGGAACACAAAATGTAAAGAGGAATTCAAACAATATTTGATGTTTTTTGACAAATAAAAACCTGAAAAGTTGGATTTGCAAAAATATTTGCCCCATTTTAATTAACATTTTGTACAACCTTAGTAACTTAAACGGATAAAATTTAATTTTTCGCATGTGCCAACGGGAGCTTTGGGGGCATTATGGTAAATGCAGCAACACACACAAGCAGACATGGTGACCTCCGGAGGAGTGCTATCCCCCATGTAATTTAATTTAATGATAACTAGACCTATGGTCATATTTAAAAAATACTGTTGGTCGTTAAGAACACATTTATTTGCAAGTTGTTTTTTTTTTTTTTTTTTTTTTTTTTTAAATTATTTTTAATGAAAAATTATCTAAATCTTACCCAGTGTCATTTTAGGGTTAAGGTTTGATGGAGAGTGTTTGTGTTAGGATATTTCAGATTTTTCCTCCGATTCTCTATCGGATTGAGGTCTGATTTATGACTTGGCCTTTCTAACACCTTGATACGGTCCATTTCATTGTAGATTTGGCTTTATGTTTAAGTTGTCCTCTTGAAAGGAAACGTCCACCCTAGTCTTCGCTCCTTATCAAACTCCATCATATTTTTTTTGCCAAAATCACCCTTTATGTGACTCCATCCATCTTCCAACTCTAACCATCTCAGTCCTTGAAAAAGAATATAGCAGCCCCAGATCATGACGCTGCCACTACCAGCATGCTTGACAGTGAGGAAGGGGCACTCCAGGCAAAGTGCAGTGTTACTCATAAGCCAATCATGTTTTGCATCCAGTTCAAAAAGTTTTCTTTTGGTCCCATATGACCATAGCATCTTATTCCACATGGCTTCTGTGTCACCCAAGTGCCTTCTGGCAAACTTCAACCATGGCTTTCTTTCATGGGAAAGAAAAGTTGGGAGGGTTTTACTTCCTGTAACACATTTCATGCACTTTATTTATGTACGTACAATGTCCGTGTGGTGGTGGTGGTTGGGGAGTCTACTTCATGGAATTCACTTTTCGTGGGGGCTTTCCAGTCCTCATTAACCGCGAAAAACATGGGAATACTGTATATCTCCTTAGGAATTCCACCTAAATGCCAGACCTGCCTGGTGTGGTCGTTGCTCGACATGATCCTGATTGCTCCTGTCGTGTTCTTAAACCATTTCTGCGACCAAGTGCGATTGCATTTACAATATACTGAAACTAGATGACACACAGGTGGAATCCATCATTTAGGTCAACCTCATTGAGAAATAATCAGGGAGCATCTGGAGTCATTTGGCTGACAGATCAGGGGACTAATGTTTTTGTACATCCTTCTTTTCAGGTTTTTTTTATTTGTCAAAAACATAAAAAATGTTTTTCAAATTTTGTTCCAGTTCACAATTGTTCCGTATGACGTTGATTGCTCACAAATATTTTCCAACTTTTTATCTGTATATGTGAATCGCATAATGTGGTAAGATGTCAAAAAGTTGCAGGGGGCGCCAATACCCATGCAAGGTACTGTAATCATATCACGTTAGATGTCAGCAGAGACTTACTATACCACATTTCAGCCATCATCAAAACATCCACATTTAACTTTTACTTTTCTAATTTGGCTTTTGGATAGGATATGCATGAATGGAAGAAAATGTGAGTCAAGAAAAATACATGAAGATGATGTAGTCTGCAACTTCAGTTTCTTGCAATAATCCCCAACTGGCAAGCTGTCTATTGTAATCATTTTTTCGGTTTGTGTGTTTTAATTTTACAAATACCGGTATGACCAAAGCTTAATTGGACCACTGGATATTGTTATGAAAAGTGTTTTTTTTTTTTTTTGTCTTGGAGCACAATGCTGGCATTAAGGAAGCTATAATAGAGTGTGGGGGGAAATCAGGTTGCCGTGAGCTTATAGAAATGACAACAATACAACAATTCTGATTGCGACAACTGAGAAGCTCTTTGAGAGGCAGGAAAAAACACTCAGCCATTCAGGATTGGTCTGGCTGTCCACTGGACGCAGCTGGCAAGATGAAAGCCATGAGAATGAAGTAATTTGCACTCTTTGTCAACATGGCGCGCTACCTAAAGTGCCTCCTCACACTCTTTGAAAGATAAGACGATCCAGCTCGCTGCCTACAGGTATGGGCATGAGCTAGGAAATTTTCAATGCTGGTGTACCATAACCTCTGAAGTTGAATTCCCCTGAAGTTTTACAAATTTCTCTCTGTCTACTACATTTACATTGTAGAATAATTGTCATGACACATCCTTGTTTTTCTTAAGATTGAAAAGAATCTACAGGTCTTATTTGTGGAATTTCTCTTTTGAAAATAGTAGGATCCAACCAATAATAGGTTTTTGAGGCCAATGTCGGCACTGATATTTGGCAGAAGAAATTATTGAAATGGATTGTGGCCGATGAAATTAAAAAAAAAAAAAAGAAGCAATCCTAATGCATAAAATGACATTTTCGGCTCCCTATAGTATTTTTACGCAAATTTACATGAACTTAGTGTCTTCTTGCATGTTTCAATTTCCATCCACATGTAAACAAAACACAATACATTGAATATGAAAAACAAATTGAAATTCATATTCAGTGAGTGGATGAAGTCCCAATCAATGTGATTATATAACCTCTATTTAAGTTATGCAGTGAATTGCAAACAATCAAAATGAATACAGGGCTTCAAGTAACATTTCAGAATGCCTACCACTTAGTTAGAGTTTAAGCAACGCGAGTCAGTCTCCTTGTTATAGGCACTGTTTTATTCCGCTGTGGTGTGTAATTATGTTTTTTACATTTAAATTATCAAACAAAAAGATCAAGTAAAACAATTAATACAAATAGAACAGTTATTCAAATGAAAGCTACTAATACAGAGGAAAGGAAAATAAAGGACAGAAACTTATACAAGACAGAAAGGGACAATGCTGCATCTACACATAGGCTAATATTAAATTCTGATGGTATGATAAACATGAATGAAATTGACATCATTACATAATTACAATTTCAGCCTTAATTAAAAGTATTAGGGTGAATAAGCCTTAATTAAAAGTATTAGGGTGAATAAATAAATAATTTTTCCATTGAAAAAAAATATGTATTATTATGTATAGCACTATTATTATGATACACATTGACCACAACTTTTTATAGACGATAGCAATTGTATGGTGAAAATTAGTGTTAGATAACTAACACGATTGCTAGTGTCGAAATACTGGCGAATCCACTGTGGAAAACGGCAGCATGTCTTCTAGGTGCGACATAGTCGGGCATGAGTTTTTTTTTTTTTTGATGAATTTTGGGGGGGCACCACTCTTGTAATGAATTTGTAGTGTACCAATGAAGATTTTTTCAGACATTTGGGGCCACTTTCTTGGAAAATTGCCTCATTTTGGGGAGCTTCTATAGCAGCCGCCTTTGATGGTACTGACAAGCACGGCAGATGATTTGAAAAAGCCCTTGATCTTGTTGAACACACGAACGCTGAAGTGGAATCCTATTATGAAATAAAGATGAATTCATGACAAATAAAGATTTCTACATGATCTATTGTTTAGTTATTAATTGCTGTTGTTATGTGGCTCTTAATCTCTTAAAAACATTGTAATGTTGTGGACGGAGTCATGAACGCAACACTGACAGGAATTTGACACCCAGCCCTTTACATGAGGTGAAGTTTAGTTTTGTTTGCCTGCACCATTTGAGCTCAAAGACATAAATTTGTTTGTTTTATTGTTTGACTATGCTTGGAAAATAGCAGCTTTTAAGATTAGCTATTAGGGGCCAATAGTGGAATATTTTTTCAACTAGGGGAGCTATAATGATGAGCTACTTCAAGGCACAACTCTCAAAATGTTTTGTGTATATTCCATGCAAAAAAAACAAAAAAACACAGAGAAGCTGAAACTTTTTCCTCAACCTTTGCTGTTTTGTTTTTGTTCTCATTGACATCATTTATTTAAGTTTATCACCTTCAGATGACTCCAATGTCCTAGTGCCAATGAGTCTTGCTTCATTGATGCTGATGTAGCCATGTAGGGGAGACATCATCCTCACTAGTTAAAAAATAAACATCTATAACATAAATAAATTGTAATATTTGTGTAATACTGCTGAATAAATGCGTATACAATCATTTTGTGTGGTGGTATGATAAGTTCACATGATCAACTGCCATTGCAATGTTGAAAAACAAATACATTACAATGACAAATATTGAAGCTAGAATTATTATCTTTGGTATAGAACAATGATCATGTTGTGCAATTGAACATAATGCATACATTGCTTTCTTTCTAAATAATCCACTTCAATATCTGTTGGCAGCTCTGTGAATAGAGGACTTAAGAGGAGCTTAGAAAAATCACTATTATTCTAGGTGCCAAATATACGGCAGGCCTGATCTCTGAGTATTTTGACCATTGACAACTTTTGTGACAAGTTTGACCAGTGTCCCAAAATGGCTTGTGTTTGAGTTTTTGGAGGTACACCTGAATTTTTACGCAAAAAAACTATACAGACAGAAGTTTTCTTTTCTTTTTTTCTTTTTCTTTTAAAGTGGTCTCTTTTTAGGATTCTTTATTTTTAACTAAGTTGAACATCCCTCCTCTGCAGTTTCATGCTGTTTGCCTGTGGTCATTCTCTTTTTCATGTTTGTGTGTGTGCATATGTGTGTGTGTGTGTGTTTTGCTGACAGATAGCAACCCAGATCGCAGTGCTGATAGCCAAGGTAGCTCGGCTGGATTGCCCCCGGCAATGGCCGGAGCTCATCCCCATTCTGCTGGAGTCCGTCAAGGGCCAGGATGGCCTGCAGCAGCACAGAGCGCTGCTCACCTTCTATCACGTTACCAAAACCCTCTCGTCAAAACGTCTGGCACAGGACAGGCGGCTCTTTCAGGATGTAAGTCACCAGTCGCATCATTTGTGGAATGATTTTGTCTTTTTTGATTGTGTTATTTTCCCTTTTACTTGTTTTGAACCTGCATTTCGGTGTGTCACCTTCAGGTGATGCTGTTTAGCTGTTGTGGGTTGCTCAAACGTGAGCTTAATGGAACCCAGCTCTCTTTGCATACAAGTGTGCCCGTTTGAATGCATGATGAAGTTATGACTATTTTACTTTTTCTTTTAAATGCCATCCAGAGTATAAGAGCATAAGACCACAAGACTAAAACCTAAAGATATAGATGTAGTTGAAAAATGAAACACGGTTTTAGGGCAGAGAAATTATCAAACAGACTAATGAAATCTCAGCTGTACTCCCTCAGCTGTGGAAGCTTCCTACATCTGCACATCCTTCTAATCTTTCTTTACTTGGACCTGAGACATATACCTACCTCAGGCCGTGACTGGGATCGATTTGCGGGTTCTCTCTCGGGTCTCCTTTCATTTGTTGATAAATATTTCTGTCTCAGCATTTTTAATGTGCATGGTGATTACCTTCTGAGTGTTTGCCGTCACTTCCATTTCAGCCTTGGATTTTTTCACCTTTATCTTTTGACAGTTGTACTCCTTTTCATGTACGGTTTTACATATTTTGAACTCTGCGCTTTGGATCTATTGCCTCGCGATCTTTTTTCGACATGCATACTGTGTATGCTGGAAGTCAATTACTAAGCACAACGTGGTACCAACACAGAGTAATTGACATCACAGTCCCAACTACTCTGAAGGTGTCGAAGTGTTTACATAATGTAGTGTAGTGTATTGCAAATGTGATTATTTTCAATCTAGATGGCCCATACAGCTATATAATCTACATACGGCTGCCAGAAAATGGTCTTCGCCCAAATTTGCCTTTTAAATGAGCTATATGATGGTTAAAAATCAGACAATCAGTTAAGTGATGATGACACAGAATATAAAACACTCATTAACAGCCTTCCAACTTTGTGTAAGTCCCTCACATGCAGACATAGGCTCCCTGTAGACTTATAATTCAGTTTGTGAAGTTTGATATTTGCCAGGTTGACGTTGTCCACCATTATGTGGGGTCAAGTTGTAAGACGGGCCAGAGACTGTAGGGTTAAAGAGTGTGTAACTAAAGACACTGGAGCAAGAAGTCAGCTCAGACACTTTTGTCTCCATCAGTTTCTAGATCGATCCGTGTGGTTTTGGAGCACATTTTCCCTGAAACTTAGGCACTCAATTTAAGAGTGAACTGCATGTTAATTTCAACTGTGATTGCAGTGAATAAAAAGCCAAAGTTCGACTTGTGCTTTGACCTGCCTTTTGTTTGGAAGGTTTAATTATCGAGCAAAATTAGCAGAATTTCTTCTTTGATCTTTTAGTGTGTCAACTGTCTTTCACAGAATGTAATATTTGTGTGCAGATGGCATATTTCTTTCTTCTTCTCAATTAAAAATATCCTCGCGTCTCCTTTTCAAGAGTGGATACACAATCCGCGTGGCTTATCTTCTACAGTATGTGGTACAGTCACTGCTTTTATTATTATTTTTCATTTACAGGGCCCTTATCTACACATTTTGGCACAATATTATTAAAGGGTGATTTACAACTTGTGTGGCACTTGTGAAGATTTTGAATTAGACCACAGTTAGACCTGTCGAAATAAATTGATTAAGCCACAACTAATCAAGGTTCAGGTTATCAAATGAAGCGACAAATTTGTCGACAACTATTTTGAAAATGAAGTAAGTGTTTAAAGCCATATTTTTACTTTAAATTGTGCAAATCCTCTGATTTCTGACTCTCCACATTAACAATATACATTAATTTTATGGTTCTCTAAGAAAACAGTCTGATTATTTTTGGTGAATCACAATATATATATATTTTATTTATACAGGTACATCTGCTCTTACTCTAAAAAACAATGATAAAACCAGTATCTGAATCAGCTTCAAAATGTTTGGCGTGTACAACATCAATCCATTATTTGTGATATTGTTTAATTGTTTTTTTTTTTGGTATTGTCGACCAATAATAAATACATACCAATTGGTTAATAATCGATGATTTGTGGAAAAAATATTTTATAATGCATTTTTGCGCTTAATTTTCAATTATTCGATAAATAAATACCATATCTGAAGAATAATTGCTTTTAAGAGTATTCAATAGTGACAAACCCTAGTGACATTGTAGGGTCATTTTTTGTGTAACAAATAGTAATCATAAAATTAAAAATACAGAAGATACATAGTAATGGAAGTAAACCAGGGACCATTTGGGGCCTTCAGGATGATATTTTGCAATTTCCATGATACGTACCTGTCTAGTTGGAGGCGTATAACATAAGGTAGGAAGGGAGGAATCACTCTGTCTTCAAGGTGGGGGAACATATCTTGTATTTATTTACAAAACTAAAATACAGCCAAGGAATACATCTCAAAATTGTAAAAGTTTTATAAAGGAGACATTTGGGTAAAAAATAACAGGCAACAGCAAAAGGCTGACACCCAAACAACAGATTCACCATACACAACTGTACTCTTCAGACTATAACCCACAACTTTTTCCTCGTGATTTGGGCCCTGCGGTTTATAGTCCAATGTGGCTTATTTGCGTTTTATTTTTTAAATTTGTTTATTTATTTTGCTCGCCACTAGGGGACAGTCCACCAGTCAAGAAAATATGTGTATCTGTTCAAGGTGTCAATGTATGGAACAACCATGAAATAGAACTGAAAAGATGTGACTCAATGGCTGAACTCGAGAAGAGTTTTAAAAATAAATCATTCACAGTATTGAAAAATATGTCTAAATTGAAAAAGATTGTGTATAAGTTTGTGATGTGTAAATATGATATAAGGTATATATGATTGTATAGAATGAATTATCTGCAATGTCTATGTCTGTATATGTTCACTAAAATAATCTAGCAATTAAACATTACGAGACAGAAGAAGGTGCTATCGAAGAATTGATTTTGAGTTTGAACTGCTATTTAACTCTGCAGTATTTTGTTGGTGTTAGGTTGAAAATAATCCATTCATTTTTGCACAAATATGTTGGTGCTAAATATGTAGGCATATTGAGTAAGTTAAAGAGAGGATGTTGCTGTTGGCAGACTTTTTTTTTTTAAATTCTAAAAAAACATTAAAAATTTCTATGTAACATCTTTTTGCGTACATATCTGATGTTATGACCTGCGGCCAATAGTCCAGTGCGGCTTCTCTGTGACAAAATGTATTTTTATTTTTTTTGCTCAATTTTTGCTGCTGAGGCTTACGTATATACCAGTGCGACTTATAGTCTGGAAAATACGGCATTTAATACAAAAATAAAACACCAAGCACTAACTATGGGAGCATACTGGCAAAAGACAAGCACAAATAGTAACTGAAAAACACCAAGTCCAATGACGAAATTGAAAATCAAAAACACAAGGTAGAGAACAATCCTTATCTGCTGCTGTCAAAGTCATCGACCCCGTTGACAGTTCCTGCTGGCCATTTCAATTGGTTGAAGGTGTCACTGCCCATCCACTGGCCTGCAGAAATCCTTCCTATCATAGGAACACACACTCTGTTACAGTCTTAAAACACTAACACAATATAGTCAATTTTGACGACAAGGGCTTAACACCCATCCTTGACACCGCATTTTACTATTAGTACTGCTCTAATATTTTTTGCTCTGTTTGTTGCCTGAGGTTTTTTTTTCTTTGTTTCCCATAGGTCAGACTCACAAAAGGTTTTAAAGAATCATAATTGATTCTGAGGTGACACTTATAGGCAGGAAAAGATCTGCTGTCACTTGGTCAAAGTCATGTCTTTTTAGAAACCTATCAAAAGAACAATTGCCGATGAATGCAGTCAATTAAAAAAAAAACAACAGGAGACAGATGATTTAATTTTTTTGAGCAAAAAGGCATCCAACATATCTTGAGTCCCAAAAGAATTATATGGTGCTTAAGAAATCAGACATCATTGTTCAACTCAACACACTGAGGAGCATATAAAGAAAGAGAGAGGCCCTTGTCACGTTTTGAATTGTTATGAACAAAGTTTGAGAAGCATTTAATAGTTGTACTTCTTTTTTAATACTTTGAGCCCGATTTTTATGACTTATTAAATGGAGACACACCCATACTTTCGCTCTCCAGTGGCCCCTACATACACATTTGAATACTGGACAGTCTATGTATACTTGATGCATTGAGGTGCATCAGCATTCTGGATCTTGAGTGAGTTTAGGGTTGTAATGGCTTTGAGGGAAAAAAAAAAAAGAAAACCCCCTGTTAACCTGTGTAATTTATTTGAAAAGTCGGTCCAAGACATTTTTTAAATTGTGATTTTACAGTAATTAAGGGTATAACCCCACCACTGCTGTAGACTCGGAAAGAATGGAGCCAAAAGTTGTTTTACTCTTGGCTTGCTACTGGAATGCAGCTTAATCAAATCAGCATTTGAGTCAAAATGTTGAAAAAAATGAAAATGCTCTGCTGTTGATAAAAGGTCACATGCTTGATTTCAAAAGTTGCACTTTAATGATACAAATTTTTGATTCAAGCTTTCTGCTGCTGTCATGCCTTCCTAAATTCAGAGAAAAGATTGGATGCAAAATTAACGCTGGATTGGTTGCAATGAAACAAATATGCAATGTACAGTGGATAATGCAAATTTCTGTGATGTCGGATGACTATCAAATTTATCATTGTTAAAGGGTGTTTAAACTGTGGCCATCAGCTAACATCAGGTAGTAAAACACTCATCACAAAACAAAACGGCAAGAGATTAGAACAAACCCACACACACAACTTTTGAAGTAACTTACTTATAAATAAAAAAGCAACAAGGTGTTGCATAGTGAGGTTTTGCTCAAATTAAGCTATGTGGTGTGTATAATAAGGCTTTCTCATCTATCTGGTCTTTCTGTGCATGCATCCTGCAATGCCCTGAGCCTCCACCAAATTGAGTATGTACATACAGTATACTTTTATCAGAATGAAAATCAAAACACTAAGCTCATTACTGTGCTCTGGCTGATTGCCTGAGGTGCGCCACACGATGTACCACACTGTAAAAAAGACCAGCAGTGCTTTTGTGTGCCTTTGATCATCATATTTTGCCCCACTGCAATATGCCTTCCAAGAGAAACTCTAATTGGTTTTGGGCCCAAATAATGTTCTAGAACTAAGGGAAATAGCCATTTCATTGAGACTTAAATTAGCCCAGTGACTCTTAAGACCCTTATTTATACTCGTTTTTTTCTTCTACACTACATTGTATTGACTTTGTTTATTACCTACTTGTGTTTTTCTCCTACATTGTGTCTATTTGTTTATGAGAAGCTTTTAGCATAGCAGCTATTCCAAGAATGATTCGATTTTTCCATGCAAAGGTTATTTGAAGATGTGCTCATTCTGTGCACTCACTGACATGTTATTGAAAGTGTCCACTGATCCAGAATGATCAGTGTGTGATTGACTGTTTTGTGTGTGCACG
Organism: Hippichthys cyanospilos; assembly: GCF_059441005.1. Lineage (NCBI taxonomy): Eukaryota > Metazoa > Chordata > Actinopteri > Syngnathiformes > Syngnathidae > Hippichthys > Hippichthys cyanospilos. Next base: position 21,582,968 of record NC_142369.1, on the reverse strand, counting down.
TTGGCAGTTGGCGTCGGGCATTTACAGCTTTGCGTGTTCCCTGTGGAGCCACCACACGGACTGTTTCCTCCAGCAGATCTGCGCCCATGATGAGACGGCAGCAATGGCATCCCTGGAAAGAACACTGCTGTCTCTGAAAGGTAGTTGGCGCAGGGCAGCTCACACCTGCACCACGCACTAGGAACACACCTTATTTTAAACTACTGAAAACGGTACTATAATCTAATATATTTTCACATTTTCTTGCTAAAAATGGTCAAAAGCATTCATTAAGTATATCTATCCACTCAGTCCTATATCCAAGCCTAAATGTGTTTTATATTCATTTTTTAATGTTAAAAATACTAATTACAGTCATTTTAAAGAAGGTAGAAGATATTCTAAGGTAGAACAAAGTGTAATTTCTGTGTGTACGTGCGTGTGTGTCTCTCTCCGCTTGCTCACTTGGAGCGAGCTGCCCATTCCAAACCTGTGAGGAAGACGTTGTTGTCGCGGCACAAAATGCCAATATACCGCACCTTTCAACCTCATTTCCGCCTTAAACGTAACAGATTGAAAATATTGTCCGGCACGACCATTGTGGTATTTCTGTAAAAAAAAAAATGTTAAGTGCGCCCGCTGTGTGTGATGTCATGTGTCCTGTTTTGGCCTTTTTGGCTTTCACACACAGGTCACATACACGTTTCATTTATTCAAAAATGTGAATGACCTCACAAAAAAAAATATATATATATGAATTGAGCCCTGCAGTGTGAACCTAGCCTGAAAGCCTTTGAGTTTGATCACCTGACCAATGTGACCATGTAGAAGTGTCCTTCAGCAAGACACTGGAGCTCGTAATTCTGCATCATCAGTAGGTAAATGAGTTGTCAGTGTAAAGTGGTTTGAGTGCTTAAGGTAGAAAAGAGTTGTATAAAAGGAAGACCCATTTTTGGGAGCCAATATTTCATGGTAAAACCTTCACGCAAAGAAAGCAGAACAAGTAAACTCTGAAATTTACCTGGGTGTAATAATATGAAAAACACAGGAAAATATATTGAACATGCCAATTGGTTATTACTTAATACTTTGCACAAAGTCTTTATTGACAATGATCGTTAACGATGCCGTTCTGTGGCCTTCTTTTATGAACCTTGAGTTTCAGTTCCTTTCATAGATTTTAGATTGGATTCAAATCAGGTGATTGGCTGGGCCATCCCAGCAACTTTACATATTTTTCTTCTTTGAAACCATTTGAGTTTCCTTGGCAGTACCATATTTTCCGCACTATAAGGCGTGCCTTAAATTATCTCAAGCGCTGACGGGGCCCCTTACATAGCGTGCAGACCGCAAGTATTTATTTTTGGAGGATGGAAAAAAAACAACCCATAATTTTTATGTAACTATTTCAACTTTTACCCTGGCAGTTCAGGTATAAATGCATTTTACATCCTGTTTGAAGTTTATATGGGGATAAGGCAAAAAAACCCACAATTTTTTGTAAAAGAAAGCACGGTTTTATAAAATAATTCCAGATGTTTTTTTAAATCAACAAAACAATATATTTGAAGGTTTTTGGATCATGATTACATTCTTTGAAACGCTCGACATTGATCTTAATGGTCTTTTAAGATAATCAAGGTAGTTCAGGTATAAATGTATTTTACATCCTGTTTGAAGTTTATATGGGGATAAGACAAAAAAACACCACAATTTTTTGTAAAAGAAAGCGCAGTTTTACAAAATAATTCCAGATTTTTTTTAAATCAACAAAACAATATATTTTAAGGTTTTTGGATCATAATTACTTTCTTTGAAACTCTCGACATTGATCTTAATGGTCTTTTAAGATAAACAAGGTATTTTTTTCCCATTTTTCAGATACTTTCCACAAATCGTCTTTATTTTTAATTTCTGAGTGTCTTTTTATGTCCAGAGATGGAAAACATGGATTAATGTCAAATTAATTCATATCCCACAGATGCAATATTAATCAGAATTTCTTTGGACTTGTAGGGGTGAGAAAAGTACTATTGTATCGAAATCCTTAACTGCTACTTTGAAGGAGTTACTGAATGCTAATTGAGATTACTGGTAGTTGGGTTTTTAACTGTATTGGTGGTGATGTGTTTAAATCAGTTTAAACTGATGATACACAATTACAAACATTTTTGAAGGTCATAATCATTTGTGAGTTTTCAACTCTGCAAATCCCAGCTCATCCCCTGGAAAAAAAAAATACTTCATGTTTAAGCGATCTGCTTTGTGAAACACACTCAAGTTGTTCATACAGCGCTAGCTCTAAAAAAAGCTAAAACAAATCCTGGGGGAATCCTGGGATCCACCATATCATGAATAAAACATTGTGACTCCTATAAAATATGTTTCCCCCTTTTTAGTCCTACGCAAGTTGACTGTCCTAGGATTCCAAGAGCCACAACAGAATATGGAAGTGATGGTGAGTATCTTCATATTTTGTTTAAATAGCACATTTTTCCAGGAAAACAATATTTCCGGATTCCTCTTTGCTTGGTTTAAATGCAGATAGGCATGGTGATATGAAATACCCAGAGCCATCTTTGTGTTCAAAGAGCAGAGAGTTTTGCTTTAGTCGTTTTCCAACTGTGACCCTAAACAAAGTTTAAATCCTTGAAGTTATTTCATAATATATTCCATCACCACCATATGACCCCTCGACCCCAGAGCTTTTTTCTCCTTTTGTTTTAAAAGCTCATGCTAGGAAATAAAGATGCAGGCATCCCATCTTTTTGAACTGCAGATGACTGCTTCCTTTTCAGGCAGACATGGTTTTATTTTAAACAAACATAGTGTCAACCCTCTCAGTTGAACGCAGTCATGATAGTACGATTTAAAAAATGAGATTGTGTTTTTTTTCCTGTATGATAAACAATTTATTTTATATATTTTTTTAACATTAAACAGTCAGAATGTGACAAAAATATCACATAAACTCTCAGTTCACCTAACTAAACCTAATTTCAGCTAGCATCTGGACACTTACCAAATTTAGGACACAAAAGGCATCAAGCTCCAATTATACAAAAATAGAGCCTCACCTAAATGCATGACTGTCTAGCGTCTTACCGCTGCTTGGTCCATTGCTAACAAGGCAACACCCAATTATGATGTGAAACTCGCCGAAAGTAAATGTTTAATTGGGGAAACCAGCAACACCTACACATTTTGCTGCACCTACCATCATCTCCATCATTGGCTTCATCAAGCTCCTTTGTCATTACATTAACATGACTACATCATTCATCATCAAATAAGAATATAGTCCCACTATATTTCTCATGTAGTCGCTGCATATAAAGCTTTGATTGTGCTTGAAAGTGACCGTAAAATATAAGAGCCGCGAGCAAGGTTCCACGATGGTGTCGTGAAACTCGTTGGTAAAGTGATGCCAACGGTCCTGTTACAAACATGTTTCGTCATTCACATCAAAGGGTCGGCTCTTTGAATTCAACGAAGGGGCGCCCGCTTATTGAGAGCAGTTGTTTTTTTTCTCTTTATGATTTTGTATTTTCCACGTCCATTGCTTATACTCTGTACGCATACTATTTACTGATCACATGAGTTAGAGGCCAAAGCATAAGCAAGTGAACCCACTGTTAATAAATGTTTAAATCTATCTACTGCAACATGGGCACTTGGATACAATATGATAATTTTATTATGACAGTGAGCGGGACCTAATTTTCCTTTGGCAGCTAAGCTAATGCTTTCACCTCAATTCATCCTTGTTAGCCAAGACTATCATAATAAGTAGGAGTGTAATAAAAACAATTTGAACCGGAAAATCTTAAAAAAAAAAAAAAAAATCCATCTATTCATTTTCTATTGCTTATTTTAATTCTAGTGTATTGAGTTGAACTTAATCAAATCATTCTAGTTTGAAATATATAAAGATATTGTGTATTAATCATATTTTATTGGAGTGACGTATCTTAAATGGAAATGGCACATTTACAGTATTGACAAATAAATTCAAATTTACAATATGTAAAATGACGACTAATAAGTAATTGCATCATACTCTCTCGAACTGCGGTGTCCCATATTGAATCGACTCGTAATCTTACCGAGTTATGTGAAGATTTTGGACTTGTCATGGTTTTGACTCACACACTTTTCTTGCTCTTCTCTTTTGCGATGATATGACCTCTTTGATAGACCTATTCGATAAAAGTTAATGTTATTTTATTCTGTGACGTGTTAAGATATGACTGGGTTGGTACCGTTTGACAAGAATGGGGCTTATACTGCAAAATTAGAAGCATTTTTGTATTATTCCATCGATCACCAGAACTAAAGATACACAATATAATCAAATCCAATGGGGAGATTTATTTGGAAATCCATAGAAATTGGCAAGTTATTGAGCGTCACTAATGGTGTACCATTTTGGAAGTTCCACTATCAATTAACAGCGAGATGACAGTTGGATTGAGCCCAGCTGCATCATAAAATTAGCCGGCATCATCCTTACCAATGTTATATTTGTTTTTGTTTTGAATTTGTTCATCCGGATATGCAACTGTATGATCGAATTAGTGATTCCTTTTCTTTTCATTTTATTTTCAAGTAGCCTTGGGATACAGAGAAGATAAATGCAGCGATTTAAGGTCATGGTGTCATTTACGGTTGGGCTCATTCATTTGGTTGATGAATACTGAATTTTTTTCCTTTTTCGCTCAGTCATCTCCATCACTGACTCTATTTTCCGTATTAATCTCATTTATTTTTAGTATGTTGTCTCGGGTCGGTCAACTTGTAGAGGCCAAAGTCTTTTTTTTAATCAGTGATAATCAGTCATTACGTTATAGCACAAATGAGTTCATTTCTAGCTGGAATGCTCAAGGTCTTACAGCGGCCATAACTCACATTAAAATGTCATTTGCCTCGAGCTGGTTATTCCAGCTCAGCGGGCGGACGTAATCGGTTTAGAGTTAACATATCTTGTTCAGATTGGATTTGCATGTTGTGAGTTTCTCATGCTAGTTCTTCTTTTAACTTGCAATACGGTTTTTTTCACTCACATCTTCATTTGTCAAGCTTTGGTTTTCCCTCTACCCTGTATTCTCCATAGTGAGGACACCTTTCAAAAATATTTATACTTTTGTATTTATTTTTCTCACAATGTGCTACTGACTTTTTAGAAACTCTTCTAGTGAATCAAAACCAATAGCTGCAGCTTTTAACCACAGTGTTTGTCTTAAATCTACCTTCAGTCGTTTGACCATGTTCACTTTCTCCCAAAAAATAAAAAAGGTCATGTCACTTCACTGAGGAAAATCTTTTCACATTCATCCAAAGTATCATACATATACAGCAGGGATACATATTTTTTAGTGTAACATTGAAAACTTGTAACTGCTGACAAATAAAACATTACTCAAGTTCTCCTATGTTGGTGTTTGTTATTGCATGTTCCAGATAATGTAGTTTCTGCTGTACAATTTTAAGTGGAAAACCAACTGCTCCAAATTGAGGCAAGTCCGGCCGGACCGAGTCCTCCTATGCAGTGGAAATGTGGCGTAGCGCAATACTTTTATGCACACCTGCCATATTTTTGAGCCATCAACTATCACATAACTCTAAATTACACTTACCTCCCACATAAAACCTCTGCTCTTGGGAAAAGATGTTCTTTTGTATATCAACAGCAGTTTCACAATTTGTTTTTATTGCATTATTCCTCAGCCTATGTAATGCAATGCCTTAAGGCACTGCTGAATTGATGCTCTACCACCATTTGTAGTTTATAGTAAGAATCTCAGTGGCATTTACTTTTCTAATGCGTGTTCATCTTCCCAAGCAGTTACCCACTGTCACCAGTGTCTTATCATAATAATAATATCATATAATATCATATCCTTCCAATGAAAACCAGATATATTTGCAATTTATTTTTCATCACTCATCCCCATATATTAAATTTGCTTATTATTCTATTGTGTTTCATTTACCTAGCTTAACAAATGATATGCAATGAAAGTCATTTTCATCATCACCCCCCCATGAACCCCTCTTGACCACTCTTTTTGGAGGGTCTATGGAGTGACAGGGCTCTGGGGCAAGGTGGGTGATTAATGACACCACTGTTGACCTCATTGCTCAACACTAATGCAGATCTTAACAGACTGCATCTATCATCCCATTTGTTTAGTCACAGCTACACCAGGCTTTGGAAAATTGATTCTCTTTCAACCCTTGTGTGGCTGGCACCGTTATTTATCCTCCTAAGCGGAGAGGCAGGTGTAACTTTGCCTTAATTGTGAGTGCCTGAACTGCTGAAGTGTGAGAAATTAAATCTTACTACTCTCTTTCCCTTTTTAGGGTTTCCTGAATGCAGTGTTTGAAAGGCTAAAACAGTTCCTGGAATGTTGTGAGTACTTTACTTGCTGCACTGAGATATGATCAATGGTTGAAAAGACAGACATTCCAAAAGGGAATTTTGACTCAACTCAGACTTTTTAATGTTTTTGATGCGTGATATCAAAGGAAAAACATACAAAAAAACCCACTAGGGGGCTAAAATATTGCATAGCTCGTCAAAACATGATGACATTAAATATACTATGCTGCCGTCCCTTCTAAATGCTTGCAGACAGGAGGTCGAAAGGTACACCCAATAGGTGTCAAAATTAGCCCATGTCAGGCTCATTTATTGTCATTCAAAATTGGATATGCAGTGAACTCTCGCTACTTTGCGGTTCTATTGTCACGGATTCGCCACATCGCGGATATTTTTCCATTTCGTTGATTCATGACTTCAAGGATTTTTTTTTACGGTATGTATTAACCTTTTGCAAAAATTCCCAAGTGTGCTGCTTCCGCGAAGGCTTGTACTGGGGTTAGGGTTAAATTAAAGTCCAATCTTTACATGATTAAAGATGATTACAATGGAGAGTTTATACTTGCAATACCATTTTATTATCAAAAAAATCTAGGGAAGAGGTTTCCAATGGTCTGGTGAATGTCGTCTTTGCTCCTCTTGTCTCTGCCTCCTCTGCCTGTGTGTTGACAACAATAGCGTCGGGGTGCGCTGTTAATATTACATACAGTACATAGTGAGAAGGATGATGTGGTTTTTAGAGCAGCAGCACCCCCCCTGGTCCGCAATATAAATCTAAGGTGTTGACCGGTCCATGGTAATCAAAAGGTTAGGGACCACTGCTATAGAGGGTTTTCACTGACGTTGTGGGGGGTAACCCGGATGCGCCGCCATCATAGAGGCACTCGACAAACGGAGTGCAATGCCTTCTTGTGTATCAGGGACGGTTTAAACAAAATTAGCAAGTTCGATACAAAAAAAAAAAAACCTTAGCAAAGCCTGTCACGGATGCTAAGGCATACATTGAAGGTGTCAGAAAACAAGAGAAGGCCCAGTATGTGGAAACATTTCAGTTTATGTGCTGTGTTGATCCATATGAGTTGGCTGACTCATCGTGGATAAACGACGATCCGGGTATTCTTCACACAATTGCATAACTAGATGTAGTCAACTACCGTATTTTTCGGATTATAAATCGCTCCGGAGTATAAATCGCACCAGCCAAAAAATGCATAATTAAGAAGGAAAAAACATATATAAGTTGCACTGGAGTATAAGTCACATTTTGGGGTGAAATTTATTTGATAAAATCCAACACCAAAAACATACATGTCATCTTGGAAGGCAATTTAAAATAAAAAAATAGAGAACAGGCTGAATAAGTGTACGGTATACTAACATTACATGAGTGACATTCCTGGTAATGTCAGTAACGACGTAACATTGGAGTTATTCAGATAATTCTAGCACAAAGAATATGCTTACAAGTTTACCAAACTATCAGTTTCACTCCAAATCACTAAATCAAATGAAATGTTCATCAAATAAAAGCCACGTTGTTGAGCCATATGAGTCCTAGCTCTTTGATCTGAGCTGCTTTGTGGATTAGACACTCCAGCGCAGCGGAGCAGTTTCTCTCTCAAGTTCGCTAGTGTACAGTATAAGGTTTAATATTTTAAGATTTAAGTAAATATGTGTACTGCAGTAATATTTCTCTTTAATATGTATAGCATGAAGATTTTTAATGTTTAAAAAAATTTTTTTTGTTCAATTGTGAATTTATTTTTTTTCAATGTGAAAAGTGGGGGCGCTACTTTGCAGATTTTCTACTATCGCGGTTGGCTCCAGAACATATCTACCGTCATAAATGAGGGTTCACTGCATTGTCAATGTTGGACATTTTGAAAACCAGATGTTTTATCATGCCTTTCCCCTAATTTTTACATTAACCTTTTTAACGGCAATTCGCAAACGGATCTTAATAGAAATTTTTGTGTTGATACCCCAAAACCACCTGGTGGTGGTAGTGGCCATCTTATCATATTTGCAAGCCTTTCAATGACTTCGATGATTGACTTAGCCTGGACTCCCATAATGCAAAAGTCCTCAAAAGTTATTACAGTTATCCCTCACTACGTTTGCATCCTCAGTGTATCGCAGATTTTTTTTTTTTGGGGGGGGGGGCTATATTGCGGAGAAAAGCTCTGCGAATGAAAGTTTCCTGCATGCCAGCCAGACGAGTTAAGTATTAATGCCCTTGCCATGGGCACTTCGGCGAACTACTGCAGTACTGTTAACCACGAAAAACGAAAGATCCCTGTACTCTAATCTCATAAACATATAAATATAATATAATTGGCCGTGCATAAAGAAAGTGAATGAAATATGTTAAGTAAAACACTCCATACCTTTTTTTTCCTGGTTATCCCTTAACTATAGTATGGAGGCATAACAGTCTCTTTTGGGCACACACTTTTATTTTTCTTTTTTTAACATGTAGCAGAGTGGTTTCAGTGAAGCTCCAAATGCCCAAGCGCTCTCTCAGCGCACTACTAAGTGCTCTCTGAGCGCAGTCCCCCTGCCCCCTCCCATTTTTGCATTGCAGGTCTCTATGTTAATTCTGACACCACTCCCTCTCGCCCATTTTCGCATGAAAGTCATCTCGTTCTATCTGCCCACACCCAGCCCTCCCCACGTGGCAGGAAGTTCCGCACATTGCCTACCAGCGCACAGTGGGGAGTCTAGTAGCGTTTTTGCCTTTATATAATGCCAGACGTAGAAAAGCAGTGGTTTAGTTTTAAGCAAAAGTGCCTCCATTCGAACAAGATTATGTATTAGGACTGTTAGGTTGCGTTAGACTTCTTGTTGGGATTAAGTGTGGGAGTGCTGCAGAGTCGCAGGTTGCAGACCCCTGGAGTATAGCTGTTCTTGTCTTAACTTTGTTTTGATCATGATGTCGTTTTAGGTCGACAAATTGGTCCAGGCAGCACTTGTCGAGAAAAGCTGGAGAAGACTATTATACTCTTCACTAAAGTAGTGAGTTGAGTTGCACATCAAGAAGGCAATGGTAGTTGATTAAAAAAGAAAAAATAAATCTCACAAGGATATTCTTCTTCCCTGTCCCTTAGTTGTTGGATTTCTTGGAGTACCATGCCTGTGCATTTATACCTTTAATACAACGCTCACTGGAATTCGCTGTGAGCTACGTGTTCACGCCCATTGGGGAAGGCGTCACCTTTGAGCGCTTCATCGTCCAGTGCATGAACCTCATCAAGATGATTGTTAAGAATGATGCTTACAAACCTGCCAAAAACATTGAAGGTAGGTAATGAGTTTGTTGATGTTTTTGAGATGAATAATTCATTTGATTTCAACAAAACCCTACAAAATATAACCACCTGACCATGCTACAAAATGAATCCGTAATTGGTATGAATGCCAAGCCTTATGCAGGACTAATGTTACAATAGTAAGGTACACTTACTTGAATCCCCCTAACTTGTTTGATGTGAACTTTACCTTGTTTCGGTTCCTAGGCAGCTTCACACCTAGAGCCTTCATCTGAGAGTAAAGCACATGTTACACCAATTACATGCCACCGTCCTCACCTTGTATTTCATCTTGAAAAGTTCTCACACTTTCACCTTTTTCTACATGGTTAAATGAACAGCTTCACTTCCATCTCTAACTTTAGACAGTTAGGCCTTGACTCAATCTCCAAATTAACTAAGTGTTGCTGTGTGTATTGGCTGGTTTATGTCCAACTGAGTTGAGCTGAACATCAAGTTTGGTTTGCGCTCCCGCCTTCTAGACGGAACAATATTTAAAGGTGCAAGGTTGAAAAGCCTCAGGGAATATCTAGCCTTAGCTGACTGACTTAGCTATTGACAGCCATATGACTTGTTTTTTTTTTCAAATTACCTTGTCACTCACGTAGACAGGCAGGAGATCTCTTGTGGATATGACAGGTTCACAAGCTGTGTAGCACTAATGAATGAGAAATAAGAAATTACTTCATCCTCCATTGACTGACTCACCATATGTTGTAATACATTTTTCATTGCTGTTAAGATAATGATGTTGGAATTTTTTGTCTGTATTGTTGCACTCTGTAATAATAATAATTGTTGTAATTCAGGAAACGTTGGCAGAGACAAAAGCAAATTAAGTGCCAACTGGAGTACTGTATTTGCTTTAAACTGCTTCATTGTCATGTTGTTGTAGACAGTAAACCGGAGAGTCTGGAGGCTCACAAAATCAAGACTGCTTTCTTCACACACCCCACACTAACAGAGATCGGACGGCGACTTGTCTCCCACTATTTCCTCCTCACGGAGGAGGAGTTGGCCATGTGGGAAGAGGATCCTGAGAGTTTTGGTAAATCTATTAATTTATTCTGGATTTCCAACATTTCTACTATGATGAAACTTTCTAATTCTGTTGTAATTGTAAATATTGAGTGACTTAACAGGCATTGCTTTTCCTATGCAGTGGAAAACGATGAACTTGTTCTGCTGTGTGGGAATTAAAATGATTATTATTGTTATGATTATGATTATTATTTAGCACACACAAATTAATGGCTTTGCAGTACATTTGACGTTAGAACATTTTGGGAATCAACCATTTTGTTCAACTATGTAATTTCCATTATATCTAAATTAGACTGGATTTTTCGTGACGGTTATGAGATTTGACCTCAAATGGAATAGATTAGTTAAGAAAAATAGAAAATCTTTTCAAATGAAGGCTTTTACATGTCATTGAAAAAAAAAATCTGATTCTGTCTCACCCTCTACTCCACAGCTGTTGAGGAAACGGGAGGAGACTCTTGGAAATACAGTTTAAGGGTGAGTAAAAACTTTCTGACTATGACAGGCAAGACAGCTCGACCCATGTTTCTTCTGTTTTAAATACCACCAGTGTCCCGCATTTACCCCTCTTTGACAGTTTAGACTCAATTTGGACATTTGGTCTTGACACAAAAAACATTTAAAAAAAAACACTAGTAGGCTAAAAAATAACTATAGTCTCTCAAACAGGTAGAGGTTCAAAATGGTACAATATGTTTTTTCCTAACTGCCTGAAAATGGGATTTTTCAATGAAAATTTTAGACTAAGGACCTGTATGACAATCAACACACAGGGTTACCCTGACTCCCTCTTCATATTACCCCTTGAAAAACAGAAACTTTTCACAATTGTATAATATTATACAGTCGTGGGACCACCAAGAAGTTGACTAAAAGAACATTTGTGAAAGAAAAAAAAATAGAAATGTGATTGCCATTAAAAAATGTAGATTAAGCCAAACCATTGGAATTTTAATCTCAGTGAAGCACCAATTATTCCGGTATTGGTTTCACAATCTTTTACAATACACGATGGCGTAAAGCAGCAGTTACTGTATTTTTTTTAACACACAAATCCTACATAATTGTCGCATCATAACACAACAGGGGATAAGGTATTTATCTGCCAGATATTGCCATAAATGTTTCCAAATTCAAGAACTGCAATTCTACCCTGTATCAAATAATGAAATTCATGACTTGTTGAACAGTTAGTTAGGACACAAATGTCTGTGTTACATTCCACCAGTATATTGCACAAGCCTGGTTTGACCTTTACATCAGCATGGCGTGAGGGGAATTGCTCAAGATGGTTTACGGAGGACATGTCACCATGCAACTATTCCTTCCGTGTCCATGAATTTCGGTGCCTGATTAGAAATGACTCTCACCCGTCGAGAAACCTTTGTGAATGTTTCCAGTGAATTTTCTTTTTCTATGAGTCACCCTGCTGTTCTTTTTAGGCTTGCGATGTTGGTAAGGTGAATGCAGACACAACTCGTTGGACCTTTGTTCTTGAATTATTTATGGGTTTTTATAACTAAAACAAATTTGGCCCTGAAGGTGGTAGGTGTTGAATGACATTTTAATGGAACATATTGGTAGTGCACTTTATCTAATTTTCTTTATAATACCCCTCTGCACGGTTATCACTCACTGCCAAACCAAACCAAACAAAACAAAACAAAGCATAATTGTTATAACTGGGAGCACTGTAAAAAACAGTAATTGAACACAGCTGTTTTTGGACTATAAGTCACATTTTTTTTTTAGTTAGACTGTTCCTGCAGCATGTTGGTGTTGCAACTAACATATTACCTATCTGTATTAGGGCTACGATTAGTACCCAAAATCCCTGTTCCACAAGTGGAGAGAAGGCAGTGGTAATGCCCCAAACGTATTTGCTAACTGCAAAATGGAAGAGGAAGAAGAATCAGTAGTTTAGGTTGTTTTTTGTAGTAGCAATCAAGCATTTCTGCCGGTGGCCACCCACATTATCACAGTTTAAATAAGGTGGCAGTAATGCACCAAAATCTTTTGCCCACCTCCAGAATAGAAGTAAGTGAAACAGAAGAAGAGTAGTCATGGCAGCGAATATGTGACGTATCACTAGTAGCATGTAGATTCATTTGGCCTGTACAAGGATTTATATCTTCAAAGGCACGATGATGGATGCAGGGTAAGCCATTTTAAACAAGCATCTTTTTCCTAGTTATGAACTAAGGTTTTCAACCATCAACATTGGGTGCCTTCAGAAATTCACTCTAATGCCCTGACACAACTCTAAGAGACTGTGTGTTTAGAGAAGCAGAGTTTTATGAGCGCAGCCTTTGTTATGAAGCAGTCAACAGCTCAACAATGAGCTGTTTCCGACTGTACTGCCTAATGCTCTGAGCTACGTACTCATTTTCTGGGGCACTCTGAATAAACCTCATTTGAACAATGCTCTGAGTTTCAACACAGTTGGAGCGCAGTTGTGTGTGCTTGGAGCATGTTTTCCGTACAGGGCCGCAGTTAGGGAACTGGGAATTTTTGTTGAAAGTCAGATCCCTACAGTTCCTGGTCTTGGTTTTTGTAAAAATAAAAAAATAAAGATTTAAAAAAGATACGTACGCTGGAGGGACTTACACATATTTTTTTCCCCTTCTTCAAGATGCATTGACAACTTACACTCTGGAGCTACTTATAGTTTTAAAAATATGGTATTTTTACAGCTTTGAGATTTTTTATTCTTCTTATTTATTTTTTTTATCTGTATGGTAATTAGCGCTTTTGTCTCTGCTTGCTTTCAGCCCTGTACAGAAGTGTTGTTTTTGGATATCTTCCACAACTATGGCCAGACCTTGACACCTGTGCTCCTGGATATGGTTCAGAATCTTCATGGTTAGTTGATTCCTTTTCCAAAAGTAATTGCTTGTTAAAACATTATATTGCATTACATTAAACACAAAAGTTCTGTAGAAGAACCCGATTTAAAATTGAACTGAAAAGATGTGGGAAAAATGAGAAAAGTTTAGCAAATAAACCTGCCCTTAATTTGGTTTTACTTGTCTCACGAGTAAAATAATATTCAACAATCCTCAATTAATCTGCAAATAGGATAGCCCATTCTTAACTATTAGTAGCATCTTTCCCAGCATCTTACCCAACTTATGATCATGATTTTGCTTGCTTTGGAAAAAGGTCCTTGGAACACTCTCTTATCCCCTACTTTGGATATAATCTTCCTGTTAACCTATGCATATGTTATACATAAAGCATGTAGGTTCTTTTACGTTGCCCTTCTTCGTACAGTACAGTATATGTAACATAGCTTTGTCAGCACTCTTGACATTCCCTGTGACAGACTACCATTATAACTACTCAAGTCTCCAGGTCTCGGACACATTTACACATAGGCCTTTGCATGCCTGTTGGGCACAGGCGTTTTGCCATTGAATTTGGTTTGTTTCTGAATTAACAGTGTCATTGCACATCCACTTTGTTTTTGTAGGGTTTGCTTCCGGCCTCTCTCCCACTCTGCTCTGAGCTTCAAGTGACAAAGTGGAAATAGGTTCCACCGTTGCAAGAGTGACAGCAGATTACAAAATTCTATGGTTGAAGGGAGTCAGCTATTGATTTGAGACCTCGGTGCACCACAAGGACTAATAGAGGTAGAAAGCAGGCCAGTGAAATAGCAGAAATGTAACTTGATTGGCTGGAACACAGCTCAAGGGCTGAAAATCACAACCTTATGTGACTAGTCCATTAAATATTTAGATTATGTCAGAGACCAATATTTAAAAGGTGTTAAGTTGGCTCAAAGTTCCTGTTAAAGGAACATATCGTCCCCTAATTCTGACGCTTGGATAAGTGTGTTATTGACAACACTGCCAAGTTTGAATGATTAACAAAATCAGCTTTAAAAAAAAATCGATTAAATTTGGTGTAATGTGCTGTAACCATGCCGTTCTGTCAAATGCCACTACTAGTCCTGGAAACTGCTACTTGGCTACCCTCATTCTTGTGGCTATATCTACGTTGGAGCTGCAAAAACATACATGTACTGTAATTCCCCAAATATAAGACGTGCTTTTTAAGACGCACAGCCCAAAAGTATTAGTGCGTCCTATAAACAGTAATTTAAAAATCTGATTTATTTATTTATTTATTTATCGAGGATTAAAAACACCATTCGAGGAAGATTGATCTGTGAGCCACATAAGCCAAATTTTGACACGCACGTGCATTTTTATACCTGCCGTGTTCTTACTTACAATAATTACCAGAACGGGACGAGCTCGAGGGCGGATGTCAGGTGGCTTTTAGCAGCATGTGCCTTTTGCAGCTAATAGTAGCTTGTTAGCTTGGGTTGTAAATAAAAGAAGCACTAACACTGAACTACCGTCCAATTCCATCCTTGCTCACACACAGGTATATTACTAAAGCGGAGAGGATCATGTAAAAGTTATAATATTTCCAGCTGATTTAGTAAAGAGTGGCAAGATAAGCAGGCGAGTGCTTCGTTTAGAGCACAGGTGTCAAAGTCAAGGCCCGGGGGCCAGATCTGGACCGCCACCTCACTTTTTGTGGCCCTTGAAATGCTGATTTGACTTCAGGTTTCTGACTAAAATACCAACATTGCAAGTTATCTTTCACTTTTAAAAATTTGGGGGAAGAAAAACAAACATTTTCTTACTCTCCAAATCTCGTTTGATCAGTTTTTGCCGGCTTCTGAAATCAAATCTTGATAACTGTGTGATCAACACACTTGAATGTATTTGAATTCACAGTCATTCCGGCCCTCTGACAGAAACTATTACTACAATGCGGCCCAAAATAAAAATTTGTTTGACACCACTGGTTTAGAGAACTCGGAAAGGTATTCCTTTTGACTCGTTTGTTAAATGTGGTCTTTAGGTATATACAGTACACACAATCCTAAACTTGTGAAACATGGATGCTGCGCATCTTCGGATATTTATGGCAAAATGAACTAGAGCCACATCACGAGGAGAAAGATAAACATTGAGCTTCGAGCGCATTCACCGTTACTGGCGCTGCATTCACTGATCGCTCATAATGTGGGGAATCTGAACAACAGTTAACTTTATGCGCAACATACATTTACCTTACGAATATGAACACCAAAAAAAAAAAAAAACAATATGATGAGTTTAGGAAGATGATATTTATTCTGTTTTGCAATAGTTTTTACATTGTTGCCAAAGTGTTGGTGCGTCTTATACACTGTAACATAGAAATTACCAGAATTTGACTCCAAAATTAAGGGTGCCCCTTATACACATGTGCATCTTATGTTTGGGGAATTACAGTATTCAAAATAGGAATGTCCCAAACATGATTGGAAATTGCGCTCGTTCACATTGTTTTGAGCTTATCATCTTAAAAAAGATTGGGTTTTACAATTTTTTTACATCTAATATTATTTTTTTTTAGATGTTAATAAGCAGGAAAATAAGATCTATCCATTGCCAAAAGAAAACAGAGTTCATAATTCAAAATTGTGAATTAAACATCACCATTTCATCAGTGCTTTTTCTTTATTTTTGTTTATTTTATTTTATTTTTTTAGCAATTGCACTCAAAACAATCCCTTGTTGCCACCTACTTATTCCACATTAGTAGCTAGTTACAACTTTCATCCCACACCTTAACGTCAAGAAAAATTTGTCCCTTGAATGTTTTTGTAAAATCATTTGAAACAGAAACATTATTCTTGTCCTTAATGTGCAAGCACACATACAGTCTGAGTAAGCAACCAGGTTAAGGTAGGAAATTAGCTGTCACCAGACCCATCGCTATCTGCGTAACACACTCCCAGGTTTGAGGTAAAATGTCGATCCACCTTCGACTTCAATGTTCCCAAGCCAAATGCTTTACCAACTTTCCTCACGACAGTATCTTTACCCCCTCCCTTCCCTGCTGGTGATATCCAAAAGGAAAAATAAGGCAATGCCTACCATAGACTAAGCAATACTAACTTACCTTCTATTTGCTACCCAAAAATCCAGATTTCCTGAGTGAAGTAACTGGCCTGAGCCCCCCCCCCCCCAAATGTGCATTCATGTTTACATGTTGATTGTGTAGGTGGTTGTGGAATTCACCAGCTTCACTTGCCAAATATGTTATTTACCCCCCTACAAATAACGGCTTGTTTATCATGTGCTTAGCGGGATTTTCTCCTGGCATTCTAATGAAACCCTTACCCTGACATGTAATTAAAAATGATCTTGAATGATTATTCTGTGGTGTGGGTTGTATGACGATTTAAACACTCAAATGTTTGCAGTCACAAAGTTTGTGGTCAACACGAAGTTGGACCAAGATACTGACTCTACGATTGGGTATAAAAGGGAATGACAGCCAATTATGAAGCCATCTGATTCGCTTGTTGTTTCCAAACAAAAATAATAGAGCTACAGATTGTGTTGAATGTTTCATAACTTGTCTCCGAAGTAATTTGCCACAATAAAATTGACAATAAAATGGAGTTGATATTTCCTCGCCTGGATGCTCTGTACCCAGCCTTTGGTTGTAGGTCATTACTGCATCACTTTTAAGCCCTGTGTGTGTGCAAGTGTAGTGATGTATTTGTGTTGGTGTTTATATGTGTGTGTGTGTGAGTGAGTTGAGTTTCCCCCATGTTACATATCATGTCATTATAAATCTCTTATCATATTAATGAATAATATTATTCATAATTTATTCCAATAAAATTCACATAATATATGTTATGTAATTATATGTAATTACATATACATGTGTGAGGTTGCTCCCATTTTCCAAATTGGTTACCCTGTTCAAAATCATTGTCATTGCTTCTTTTATTTGTCACTTTGACATTGCCAACGTCCCAGAATTGAAATCACAACTGATTACATGATCAAATCAAAATGACTGTTGATGCAGTTTTGATATCTATCAGTGCAATTGATCTATGCAGTTTATGCAATTCCGATATCTATCAAACAAGTCTGTCAAATCAACACTGGACAATAATCATTTACACAATGCAGTTGTCACCAAATGCAATTCTCAAGTCCAATTGCTGTGTTTACACCTGAGCAAATGAGCAGTATCAAAGGGGATAATGAGTTTTCCTAAGAGTGTGTGTGTGTGTGTGTGTGTGTGTTTGTGGGTGCACAGAGCATGTGTGCGCACAGATTTTATGAGTACAATGAACCCCCGCAAATTCAGTTTATTATCAACCTTTTAGATTTTTGTTGTTGTTTTTTGAAAGCTGTCTTCTGTTGATACTGTAAAATGTTGTCTAGGCAGTTTCCTATAACTTGCCAAAAGTCCGTTTTTAAACATGTTAGTGGCAAAATACTGTTGACCCTCTTATATTTAATGTTTTATGAACTCATTCAAGAAAATATATTTTTGCATTTTTCTCCTTTCTTTTTTAGTAGACATTAAATTCCAGGTGGTTATTTTTATTCTTTATTTCGCTGTTTTTTGTTTGTTTGTTTTTCATATATTTTTTATCGGGGGGGCTGAAAATTGGTGGTATAAAGTACATTACCGATAAATACTGAATTACTTGTAGTACTAAAGTAATTAATTAATTTGTGAAAACAAGTACAAAAGTAATTACATACATTAGGCAATTAAATACCATAGTGAGTACATTGTGAGACTTTAGTAATCAATAATTCAGGGTTAGTTGTTCATTACTTTAGGCTCTAAAGTACTAAGACTAATCAATGCCTTGGCACATGCAAGTATGTGAATTTTTTTTTTATCGTTCAAGCCTTTCGTTCTTGAAGTTTGTGTATTTTACACTTGCATTGAGCATGAAATATATTTACTTACTGTTGATGTACATTAGTTCCATACAATACAGACTTTCACATATTTTTTCTTTTTAAAATGACATTTTTGTCATGTATCTGTTAACTGAGTCATCGTATGTGATCCCACCAGTAGCGCTGATGTAAAAATTGACCATCCATGGTTTAAACTATTAATATTTTCAAATATAATCACTGTCGGAGATGCATTTAGCACTTGCAAAAATTATCTTTATAGACCGGCTCGTCTCTGTCCATCTTGAATAATTAGGGTAATTTTGTGACTTTTCATAAATGATTTTTTTTTTTCATATGAAAATGTGTGTGTTTTGTTGCAGGTCCAACCAATGTGGAAGATTCTGCTCAGTTGTTAATGAAGGATGCGGGTGAGTCGAACCACTTTCTCTTTTCTTTATATCCTGTCACAGTGCTCATACTTCTACAGAAGGTCAGTGGTGCCGCTTTGAATGATTTAATGGCATCCAAAAGTGAATCAGATTGCCTCCCAAGAGGATACTTCTACTTAAGCGTTTGCAGTTGACACATCAGTCATCTTCTAGCAGTTTTAATAAAAAAACACAACTTGTTAATGAAGTTGTAAACTGTGTGCACTGTTGCAGATAATTGCAATTGAGAGTGTCAATGCTGTTGAAGAGAAAACTGCGTCATGAGTAAATCATAACCATTTTAACAACACTCCAAATAGAATCTGACATTAATGATACGGTTGGGTTGATAGTCCTCAACACACAATAACATCTTAAGCTTGGTGTCTGGACCAGACACTGTTGTTCATCATAAAGTATATAAAACGTTACGTGTAAATGAATAAATGGAAATCAGGACTAGAGGGGAACACGGAGTGAGTGGATTGTCACTCATGTTCCATCCCACTCCCTCAGGGGAAGGGAAAAAAAAAATCCTGTCTTGTCCTACTGAAAAAACCTTTCATCCTATTCATCTACTTTTGAGAATGACACCTACTCCTTAATTGCTCCAATTTTAGAGGTCAGCTACAAAAAAAAAAACATCTGTCTAAGTTTTTTTTTTCTTCCAACTGCATAATTCTACTCCTGTCGACTTTTTATCTTGCACTGTCCCAATCCCGTGATTAAAAGTAAAATTAAATTTCCTTCTGTAAAGTGTTGTTTAAAATAATAAAGTGAAGGCTGATCGTAAACCTACGGGCTCCGCTTTTGCTCAACGTGAGATTGCCGTTTATCCTAATGACAACTTTTATGTTTATCCCACTTTGGGTCTAACACGCAAATGTTGTTTATTCCAAGGGCAACTTTTATCTTTATCCCTTATGACCGTGTTAAGATACAGACTTGCCTATCAGTGACTCTACGTCACTGTGTCCAGGAAGCATTAATGAGCAAATAGAGCTGCCTGCCACCATGGTCTTTCTGACAAAGTTTCCGTAGCTCTTGTAAGCTTGCGCCAATAAAGCCAGTGTAACCAAAATACAATTGGATGCTATTTTTCCTGATGAATCATTCATATTTTTCCTTCAGAGTTCCAGAGGTACACTTTAAGTTGTAATCTATTATGATTATGTTTACATACTGTGCAGTAC
Organism: Hippichthys cyanospilos; assembly: GCF_059441005.1. Lineage (NCBI taxonomy): Eukaryota > Metazoa > Chordata > Actinopteri > Syngnathiformes > Syngnathidae > Hippichthys > Hippichthys cyanospilos. The sequence goes on along the minus strand of NC_142369.1, from coordinate 21,562,901 downwards.
ATATGTTGAAAGAGGGATGAGCAGAGTTTCTACAAAATGCTCTTATTTCCTTATCAGTTAAAAAAAAATCTGTTGATGCAAGATCATGTTCTGTGGTAAAAAAAAAATCTAAAATTTAAAGGGACAGTGTGTAAGTTTCAGACCATTTTTCATTAAGAAGGAATACATGAAATGATTGTTAATTTGCAAATGAATGTGTTCTCGATGACCAACAGTATATTTTAAATATAATCATAGGTCTAGTTATCATTAAATGATATTACATGGTAGGTGGCACTTCTCTGGAGGCGGCCATGTTTGTTATAGCTACGGACAATGGTAAATGCAGCACCTGCAGCACCTCCTGCTGTCCGTAATGAAAAACGGTATGAATCTTACACACTATCCCTTTAATACATATCAAAAAAGATATTGCTAATATCAGGAGAGAAAAAAGTAAAACTTCTTTTGAATGTCATAGTCATCTTTTTCTAAGGGGAACATAATTGGATTTCCCAACTCCCATTTTTTTTTTTCGAATTTAGGCTGGCTGATATGGCAAGCACACATTGTTGCAACTTTGTCCCTCTATTTTGTCATGTTGCCACTCCTGTACAGCAACATTATAAAGGGTTGGAAAAAGGTAGCTGCGTAAAAATAGCACACTTATTCAAACTCAGAGGACAGACCCTCATCAACATCAGCATGAAAAGACACCTAAATTGACTTTTCACCCAATAATTAGACGTCTATTTACCGTGTCCATTATCTATTTAATTGCTTGGAAGAAGTTAGTTGAACAAAACGCGCTATTAGGAGAGTTTCCGACTTTCCTGACAGTTCCATTAACCTGTCTTGAATACACAACCTCTGGCAGTGTTTCGTTGATAAGAGTCCAAGTGCTTGGTTCAGCACCTTCAGCCCATCTGTCTGGTCTGACTCTTTGTGCTTGCGCATCAGTTAGTCAGGATGAGAGCAAATGTGACCAAGAGGCATGGAACTACCCAAGCTGCACAAGCCACTTGCATCCCATTTATTTATTTATTTTTCCTCCCTTAGAGGCATATGTGCACACCACAGTCCTGTTGCCATCGACATTAGAAGACATTAACTTGGCGTCCTGCTTCCACAATAGCGGGAGCCCTGCAGTCATCGACATCCTAAATGCTTCAGTGACTGCATGATTTCCCTGTTTCTACAAGGACATGGGCCATATAGCTACATTATAATCTACAATTTTTTTGTCGCCGTAGTTTTAAGCCTTGTTTTTACAATCATGACATTACAGCAAATTCCCATTCCACGGCATATCTGATTTATCCATCCCTTAGATCCATCCATGTTAGATGGAGCCTTTTTCATCTTACTCAGACGCAGGTTACACAATCAACCGAAGGGCACATGCAGACAAGCAATTCACAAACACATACATGCAATTTGGAGTCTTTTTGCCTGTGGATGTGAGAAACTGAAGTTTGTACAGAGAAAACCCTTGGAAGCACAGGGAAAATCTGCCGAAATTAATATCCAAATCCCTCATCTCTAAACAATCAGATATGCTAACCAGTTGTTCAGCTTGTTGCTCCAAGGTGGTTTAATACCAAGAATAAGTATGTGTGTTGTTATTAATGTTTTTTTCCAAGGCTATTTCAAAGATGTTTTGAGGAGCATCATTTTCCCTGAGCCAGTGTCTGACTTAAATGAAATCTTCACCCACACAATAGGGGGTCATATGTTTCCGTAAATTGAATAACATACTGTTGCGGTTTTGGAGGGGATGAAGTGGGGCGGAAACAAGACAAGTTGCGAGGCAATGCACATGCGCATAGACGCAAATGCTGAAACTTGCAACATTAAAATGATTTAAATTTTCAATGCTTTATTTTTTTTGATACAGCTCAATATGAATTTGCCGAAAAACTCATCACTATCCGACACGCCAAATAGCTTCTCCCATTTCAATCCAGGACGTCCTTCTCCTTCCTGCTTGTCATTTGCGCAAGCATCACTCAACATTACTCATCCACAGGTAGTCATCTTCGGACCCGTCCAATTTATTTGAATTGGAAGTCTCCACAAGTGCTTCACTGAAACCTTAGTTACCCAAGTGACGGCCGTAGCGGGATAAGAGTGTGGATCGGTTGCTCCTTGCTGCGATTCTCCCTCCACCTGATGAAATCCACGCATGTTCTCGCATTTTGTGTTGCACGGACAAGTCAAGGCATCTTTTCCTTTTCATAATGGATTGGCAATATATCATTACATTTTACAGCAACAATCACCACATTGTGTTTTGTGTTTAAGTTTGCATGTAGTTTTACTTTTTTTTTTCTAAATGGCCTACAGCCCCGCACCTACAGAAGACATGTACACACATATTGGTAGTCCGTACCTTCAAAACAAAATAAATACGTAATGGAAAATGATCATCTTTTTTTGCTTTCAAACATATTTTATACAACATCGTTTACAGTTTTCAATTGAATCCTATATTGTCCTGTAACATGCTAAATCAAATCCTGTCCATGCGGTAATTGACAATCAGCACACCATGTCATTTCCTTGATAGTTATCCTTTTTATTGGTGGTTTTTTTTTTTTTTTTTTTTTTTTTTTTTTTTTTTTACTGAGTCACCGCTAAACTTTTTCAGATTCTCTGTTAGTTCCATGCTGAAGCTCATGCCAAAAATGTACTACTGCCAAATTGGCTTCATTTAGTTTATCTTGACTTTGCTTGTCTTTTGAAGTTGAAGGACAGATTGTTCAGCTCATCTGAATAGTGGTGTGGAGCTGTTCCTCTGTTGCATCCTTAAGCTTCATTTTTTAAAAACATGTCCACATACAGTACATTAAATCTCATAATTCTTTTTAAATCAAATGCCATACAAAACTGAAATGGCTCATTTACCTCTTGAATATGAAACTAGAATTTGTTGACTGCTTTTTCTCTTATCAACAGTGTTCAATGCAGTGGGACTGGCTGCCTTTGAGCTGTTTGACAATGTGGACTTTGACCAGTGGTTCAAGAATCAGCTTCTCGGGGAACTGCAAGTTAGTCATCACAGGTGACATTACATTTTTGTTTCAAATTCGAATTTCTTATAACCATCATTGGACAGAATCATTGTACTGCATTTTTAGCACTTTTCAATAGACTCCAAAAACACATTGTTTAATTAATCATTAACATTGCATTATCAAAAAGAGAGCAAGCCATTTTCAACACTTAAGATAGGTGGATTTTTTATTTACAGTAATCCCTCGCTGTATCGTGGTTCATCTTTCAAGGGTTCGCTGCTTTACGCGTTTTTTTACAATGTGGACATTTTTTAATCCTGATTGGCTCAGGGGCTTTACTGTTGTCTCGAAATAAAATATTGACGCTGTACTGTATTGGTTTTTCGCTTGTCAATTTATTACAAAATGCAAGAGGATCCAAAAGCTTGCTTTCGTCTCTCCTGTGTCTCTGTGTCTCTCTCCTGTGTCTGAGTGCGCTCAGCTCAGCACACAGGTTGCCAACGTGCTAGTAAGCACATTGATTCACAACTTGGTCCCCGGGAGCCGATCGCGTGACTCGTAGTCGTGCCGAGAGCAAACGCAGACACCCGGGCGGTGTGTCTACATATAGAGAGCAACGGAGAAATGCACAGCTTTGGAAATCTGACTTTTACCTAGATTTCTTTTGTAATAAATTGAACTTTCAAGTGTATTGTTACGATATAAGAGGCTTTACTTTAATTCGATGTCCGGGCATATCCATTTATAAAAATCTTCTTGCTCAGAAAAAAAAAAAAGAGCTAAAAAATTACTCATAACAATGTGTGGGTTCAGGAAGAAGAGGCATAGCTGGGACTGTGAAATGAGTGACAGTGTTTCCAACTTTGTATTACTATATTAAAATGGTTGTTTTAAACAAATTTGGGGCTTTAAAACAGGTTTTGATTTTTGGTTTTATTCCATGGTTTAGTATTGCATTGTAAAGAAATTAAAAAAAATAAAGCTGGCTACTTCACGGATTTCACTTTGCGCGTGTTATTTTTGGAATGTAACCCCCGCGATAAACGAAGGATTACAGTATTTATTCATTTTTAAGTAATAAGCATAACCACAGATGTGGAGTGACCAGTAGTCTAGATTTATATATATAAAAAAAAAAGAAATGTAAGGGTTCTGGCCCGCCACCAGCAATTCATATTAAATATGCATTCCTTGCAATTTAGCTCACACACAATACTAATAATAATATTAAGAAGAAACATTCACTTTGAGATCATCACCATTTTTTTTATTTGTATAAGGTTTTCTATTCTTTTTCTTTGCAAGCAATTTATTGACCCCCCTCACTCCAAAAAGAAAAAAAAAACTGTGTGTGTGTGTGTGTGTGTGTGTGTGTGTGTGTGTGTGTGTGTGTATATATATATATATATATATATATATATATATATATATATATATATATATATTGAAGGAATCTAGAAAAAAGCCTCTTGCCTTAAACTAGTTCCTAGCGTGTTCGTTTTTGTTGAAAGATCGCCCATACCACAACATAGTGAAACAATTGATTTAATCCAGACAGAGTGGGAAAGTACACGAGGCCTCGGGCCAGTCCTGCCGCGGGTCGGAGCAGAAAATGGCAACGTTTCACATTCAACATTCAGTTCTTATACCCTTCCGGGTCATCTAGTCCCACTGTGGATTGCAAGTGTGTGTGTGTGTGCGTGCACGTGCGTGCACGTGCGTGCGTGCCTGTCGGTCGGTGTGTGCGTGTGTGTGCATGTGCGTGCGTGTCTGTCGGTGTGTGCGTGTGTGTGTGTGCACGTGCGTGCGTGTCTGTCGGTGTGTGCGTGTGTGCGTGCGTGGGGGTCTGTTTGCGTGGGGATGGTGTCTTCAAAAGTCTTTGTTCTGCCGGCCATTCTTTGAAGCGGGAGGAAGTCTGAGCACCATAAAACCCTGACTGATATCTTCTCTTGAAGGCCACACCTAGCCTTTTGTTCCTGGTGTAAAGTTGGTCGGGGGATGCCATCTGTTCCTTTTGGAGGTGCCGACTTGTCCCCACTTCCCCTGGGCCAGGACCATATCTGCTTTATACTGACATTACATCGTCTCAATCTTTATTAGAATAATACAGTTCCATGTACACACTATTTTATTGATATATTGAATTTGAAAAATATGAATTTCCTTCAATATATATATATATATATATATATATATATATATATATATATATATACACACACACACACACTATATTAAAATGTGAAAAAAAACAGTGTTGCCATCAAGGTTTTATGTTGATGACATTTTGAGCCCGGAACAAATGGATTCACTTTATTACCTAATAATTAATTAGAAGAGCCTGTCACAGAATGGATTATACTGGACCGACTGTACCGTGGGGTGACTGTACCGTCTACAGTACGTGACGTATTCTGACACACATACACTTAAAATCCGAGGTTGGTTTTGTTTCCACTCAATTATTAGTTGGCTTCTAATTTGATATATGGTGTGTTTGAATCATTAACAATGTTCACAATATTGCATATTTAACATTCTTAATAGAGTAACTCCAGCCATTGTCTATTGACCTTTGTTATGCCATTGATCCAAATAATCACCACAACTAGTGTATGCCAAATGCATTATTAATATACATGCAGCTGCAAAACAACCTCTGCTGCGTCCACTCATTTGCTCCCAGACTAGTGACACAGCACTTGAGGAGGCAATGCAACCTCAGTCGTCACGCTCACAGACCGTCTGCAGACCCAGGCAGTGAGCCGGGAGATGAGCACATTTAAAAAGTGATGAGAAAGAGGGAGAGCGGCTGGTGTGAGTGATATGAAGAACAAAGGAGCGCCCTGCAGGCACAAATGCCAGGGCAATCAAAGTACCAACCCGGCAGCACTCCAAAGATCAGCCACTCAGGCAGCTGCGCACGTCAGAGAGCTGGTGGTCTGATGTCACTCTGACACTGTTGCACAGGAGCTACAATTTCCCCTTCATATCACAAAACTTACTTAGCATTAAAAAGAATACAAAAAAAACTTGAAATCTCAAAATTCCCATTTGATATAAATGCAACAGGGGATTCTATTGCTCGTTAATATGGCTGCGCGTATATTACACTTCTCGGGTTCACATACAAGAGGTTACTGTGGACAACTTGAACAGGAGAGTTTTCTTTTCTGTTTGTCATCCTTAACAACTACCTCTCCTGCCACTGACCTCCTGCCTCCTCCACTCTCTCTTTCTCGCTCTCTCTCCAGACACACTATACACGCAACACTATTTTAACATTTAATAGGGCGTTTTTGAAGCGCTTGGAATGTTTTTTTATGTAAAACACGATTCATAATATGACAAAAATCATGGATATAAAAAAGAAATATTACAAAAATAAGCCGTTTCAAAACCTATACACCATATATTGGAAAATGAGTGTCGTATTGCAATATGCATATTGCGTCACTCACCATTACATTATATCAATATATCGATATTATCGCCAGACAGAAGAGGAAATTTGATTTTGAGTTTGAACTCGTATTTGACGTTGCAGTATTTGTTGGTGTTATTTTGAAAATATCCATTTATCCAACCATCCATTTTCTATCAATAGTTTGGTTCTAAACAGGCAGGCATGTTTGGTCTGTTGAAGATAGGATGTTGCTTTAAGCAGGCATTTAAAAAAAAAAAGTGAATGCAAAGTTACTACGAATCAAACCAACTGTAAAAACTTGCATATACGTACCAGCTTTCTGCATAAATACAGTATCTGATGTTACGACCATGGTGGATAGGTCGCACAGTGGTTAGCACGTCCGCCTCACAGTTCAGGGACCCGAGTTCAAATCCACCTCGCTTTGGCCTTCCTGTATCGAGTTTGCACATTCTCGCCAAGCCCACGTGGGTTCTCTCGGGGCACTCCTGCTTCCCCACACTCCAAAAACATGCATGCCTTGCTGGCAACCAGTACAGGTTGTCCCCCGCCTACTGCCCATATCCATTTAGAAAATGGATGGATGGATGTTATGGCCTGCAGCTTATAGGTGTACTGTAGTCACAGACCTCCTGCTGCTTTTTTTTCCCTTGTTCTTGTGTGCTGAATCAGGAAAAGACATGTTTCTGTCAGGTTATACAAGTTTCTTGAGGTGTTTGAAGAGACTTTGCTGTGCATATTTAGATTCGTCATGAATATTGAAGTGGCCTTTTTTTCATCTCTTTTGCAGGAGTGTTAGTTTTTTTTTCCTTCTGTAGCAATTATCAGCGTGTGTCTGTGGTCTCTCGTGCATGCATAGCTGTGCGTATGCTTTGCACATGCAGAGGCTGGCATGCAAGTTTCCACTGGTGTGCATTATTCAGTGGTGAATATACGTGCTGCTGTAACATTTGAGAAGAAAAACATGCTTCTGAGAAGACTATCTTCAGTCACCGAGTTGAAGGACAACTCACTTAGAACTGTAGCTGTTCTGTTGTACTCTTAAAACACTCTAGACTTTAGTATTAGATTTATATACATTGAATCGAAACACGTTTTGGGACTATGATTACAGTGACGCATTAAATCATTGCTGAAATAGGTCTTCTACCTGGCAGGCAAATAATAATATAAGCCCCTCTGCCGGCCTCTGCCAAGAGTCTCAAATCAAATCTGCTTTTCTGGCAACTATACCAGTTTCTTAACCTGCTCTTTGCATAAAAGGTCGACTGTATAGAAAAAAGGAGTACATACAGGCAAATCTCTACTCTCAGTCCGTCCAGGCTTTCTCTGATTAATACAAAGAATTGTCTATCCATCCATCCATTTTCTAGAGCCGCTTATTGTAAAAAAAAAAAAAAAAAAAGAGACTGTGAAAAAAAAAAAAAGTTGGGCACAACATTTTGCCCATGCATGCCTACAAAACTTTCAGAATGTAGCTGAAAACTCCATCTGCTGCAGGTCTCGCGAAACCTATGGGCCACCGTGCCCCAAACAGATGTCGACTTGGACCAGAAGTGGTACAATGTTGTGGCCAAATGCACTGATGAGAGTCCAGGTGCACCACATGACAGTTGGAGCCTCTTCATCAACAAGATGCTCAATGTCCTGTTGTCCTTGGTTTACTCTTCTAATCGTCATTAAAAACTATTTAACCTACTTAGGGTTTTGCTTAAAAAAATGGAAGTGACTTTAACAAAATGATGATTGGATGATTGTTAGGACTATGAAATCAAGTATGCAATCAAATTAAGAACCAAAGATTATTTCCTCTGTAACACAAAGGTTTTGATTAATAGCGTCCACGGACGCGCTGCTTGTTGCACTGAACCAAACCAAAAAGGCCGGATATAGCTGCAACTATGTGAACCTTCTCATAGTTACACACCATCATTAGATGACATCACTGCAAACGTTTGTTGTAATTTATAGAACCAAACCATGGTCGGAGAATTTGCAGACTGCTATCTGTTAAATGAAATTGAATTTGGGTAGAGGTAATTTATCCTTATTGGATTGCCATGCTCACTGATAGAAGTTGGGAAGTATGAGGGCTGATCGTTTTAACGAAAGTCAACTCGTCAATGCAAAATTAAAATATGACTTATCCACATCCATCATTTGTGCCTGAAATATCTCCCCGGTACTATTGCTGCTGTTGGAAATTGGAAAACAAGTTTTACCTTGTCACCAAAATAAATTCCCGCGTGTTCGTTTAATTTCCATTAAAAGGTAATTACTGAACATTAAAGAAGTATAAAATACATTGAAATACAATTAAGAAGATACTCACTTTTGATTGCAATTTGAGCCAAGCTTCATCTCCAAAGTCCAATAAGCACAAAGACAGAATTCTGGGCGTTTTTTTTTTTTTTTTTGCATGAGAGTACTGACTTGCAGACAAGTTGGGGAGGAAAAACGCACATCTACTGTAGAAAATCCAGCCCAAGATTATATAGTTACAGCTTGTCAACAATTTGGTGTGATGCAGTCTGGCTTGTTTTCGTCGGCATGGCCTCCACTCTGCTTGGAGCTACATCCTGCAAATATAGCCAAAAACCTTCGCCTGTCTCCCTTTTCCATTGACAGCCATCTTCAACAAACTTTTTTTTACTGTTCTTGAGCAGAAACATCATCTCTCCGCCAGCTTTCCTAAAAGCTGAACGTCCCTGATAAGGCACCCCAATTCTTTCTAAACCCAGTATTCACGTTAAAACACATTGCAGGATTACATAAGTATATATTTTACTCATTGAAGACACAAAATCATTTCCCCATTCCCGCACATTTTCCACCCAGTTTCCCTGTGAACAAAATGACCTTTGTGACTCTACTTGATTAATACACTAAACTTGGTACATGAACAATGACTGCTAATTTAAGTAACTTTAGCTATAAAAATAACTGCAATCTGTAACAAAGTATGATCAAAATATATGTAAAATTACACAAATGCCACACGTTCTTATAACATACAAATGAAAAAGTAATATACAAATAACATAAATGCATGGTAGATTGAAATAAAGGTCTGTGAATTATCTGGGCTCGTGAATTTTCCACCCTTCACTGCTTTAGCCAAGAACAAGCTTTTGTGTCCTCCAGGCATTGCTGGATATACTGTAGTCTCCATTGTTACGTTTGGCGAGCATATAGTACATGCGGTAGAATATGGTGGAAGACTGACATTTTTACTTCGAATTTTTATGGACTTGCCTTTTTTATTTGTAATAAAAGAAGTCTTGTACTCACAAATGGTTTATGAAAACTTACATGCTGTTAATATGCCAGTATTTCAAACATTTTATTTTTTTATAATTGATTTGTTTGGTGGGTAACATCATACTCTTTGCAAAATGGAACATGAGTTGCAACATGTTTAAGGTAAGTCAAAATTGTGCCACCTGATGTCATAATGTTTGTTTTACATAATTATGAGGAGTTATAACTATGTAAGACATAATTCAATAGCACTGCCGTTGCCATTTGCTCATGGCATTAGTCGCATGTAACATTTATTACTTTGTATCATTTAAAACTCAGCGGGGTCCAATCTCAATGAATTTTTTTGGTCAAACGTCCAGGTCTCAAAATGTTTTGATTTAGAGTTTGGTTTAACTGGTTGCATGACAGTCATACTGTCGACAACCATTCACACTTGCTTCCACCAATGGAAAATACCTGGACAGGTGCGGGGAGACGCCATACAGACGCCACACAGCAAAGATCGAAGCCTGCATTGGATTCCATAGCCTTTTTACAATCGGTTTTATTTTCTTTAATTCATTGTTTAGTTGACTCTTCACCTTACATTTTCAACTACATTCTAAATACAACATGATTGCTCAAGCTGTTTCATGCTCAAAACCATCAACACAGAAAGGACAAGCCAGATGGTGGTCTTCTTTGCATAAAATCTTCGAATCAAGTGGCTCTCCCTTATAAATTCAAAATATTTTGTCAACACAGTAGAAGCTGCCATTTCCAGTAAACACTATTTCCATAGCAAGAGGGCAAAAAAGTGCTGTTTTCATGTATTTTATAGGGAAGACATGGATTAATGGATTTCAACTGTTGTTGCTTATTTCTGCCTTTTACTTTTGCAACCCTTTTACTATATTTCAAAAGCTTCAAAATTGCATTGCTGAATAGACAATATGCCATGATCATTTTTATGGATATTTCAAAAATGTTTATACTAGCAAAAAAAAAAAAAAAAAGTCTCCCTTCCACCTCTCACTTGCATGCTGGCACACCTTTTTCTCAGACATTATTTAAAGATGCAAAATGAGCCAGTGCAATTTATTTCAAGTTTGATAAATCAAATTGCGTGCTAAATAGTTTTTTTGCATATATAACTCCTGCAATGCACAAGACAAACTCTGAAACATTGAGAGGGCTAAAAATGCTGTCAAAGGACAAGCTTTCAAATGTTTTTGCGCGCAGTAAAGTTTGTACCCGTCTTACACTTGCAAAACTTTCATTGATCACATGCAACACAGGTACCAAGAGTGTTCACTCGCAACTTAGCGATAGCGGTTTGGGAAACTTGGAGATTTGTCGGCTTCACTTCTGAATGTTTACCAACACTGCATGAGTGAAGTTCTTTGTGTTTTTTGTTTGTTTAAGAATATACCACGACGAATGATTGATCTGCCTGTGATATCGTTTGCACGATACTTAATATGCTCAATTTGAGCGTTTTTTTGCAGCCTGTTTAATGAGAGCGCTATTCCCGATGCCATTTTTCTCTGGCACTGTTGTACCTGCTTGATCATGTCTTTAATTGGATGATCCTCTGTTCTCTTCGCTTGATCCTGAAGAGTACACTCCATTTAGGCTCATTAATGTACAGTAAATAGCGGTAAATCAAATGTGTTAAGCTTATAATTTCAAAACACTACTATTTTACAACTATTTTCTTTAATTGTACCACACCAGCTGTAGCTTCCAAGCAAGTGATAATCAAAGCTAAAAGAGATAGAATATAATTTAGTTATAGCACTCAGCATTGAATAACAGCAGAGCAGTGCTGCTTAGTCATCAAACTGACTGCTGGATCGTCTGGTTATTCATCATTTAACATATTTTCTTTCTGAAAATTCATCCACATGTATCCACAGATGCTGCTGCATCTGTTAAAATCATGTTGTTTACAATCCTCTGTCTATTAACACAATATTTGTTGCACTCTTTCTGCGGTATGATGTTTAGGAATCTCACCTACCCAAGATAATAGAGTCCTCTATCTCTCCCATTTTTGACTTGATGATTCACTCAATTCTGTTAAAGCAGCCTGTTGATTCATTTGCTACATGCAGATATAAACAGGAGCTGGTGTTGAAGGGACGTGTTTATTCTTGGTCAAATTCTCTGCCCTTTTCTGGCAACCGTACTGTCATAACATACTCTATCCGTCTATAGGGTGAGGGAATTGCATGCAAATTGTCAACATTCAATCACAGAGTTATTTGACTGATTGATCGTGAAGCATGGGAATTTGTCCCACGTCAGTTTGATGAACCACTCTACTACGAAGTGCCTCCTATACTATTACTGCTTTGTCATCAAAAAGGTTTAATACTGTAGATAAAGTATGAATATTAAGTCGACCTTGTTAGTTAGTGTGTCTCTGGTGGAGTGCTGTCTAATCATCATAAAATATACACATTTCCACCTAGGTGCTTTTGAATTTTCTGGTGTCGGTTTTTATGTTGACAGTCCATGAATATGCTAAAGCTGAACCTATGTAGGCTGTGAGGGAAATGGGATCGGAACGCATTTACAAAGGCTATGAGACGTCAGTACATTTCTGTTCAAAAGCCAATTTTTCTCCAAATATAAAAATACTAAAATATTATATCATAACCAACATGAGCATAAACCGTAATTTATTTGGAAAAAAAAAGAGTTGTAAGAGTTGTGTTAGGTTATCTGGGTGCAGTGTGCATACCCACTTCACTTTTTTTTAAAGTGTTTATAGAGTATCCACCTCACATGCAAGGACCGTAATGCTTCCAACAATGCATTTCCAATTTTCTTGTGCAATTATAACATCATTTGTTTTGCATGACAGTTAAAAACTTTATTAGAAAGGTATTAGTGTTCAAGGAATTGTGTAAAATGAAAAATGAACTTTGTGCAATTCCATTGTTTTCTACAGGTATAAGCTGATTCGGCGGAGAGTCATCTGGCTAATAGGCCAGTGGATATCAGTCAAATTCAAATCAGACCTTCGCCCTTTACTCTATGAAGTCATCCTTAGTCTCATGCAAGATCCTGACTTAGTGGTAAGTCAGCTTCTAAAGCTCCACAGTTACACTAAGTGGTACAATTCAGTTAAGCTCACCTCCATCGAATTTACATTTCCAATTCTTTCATACCTTGTCTTTTCCATCCAAAGTATAAAAGCTGAACATACAATATTGAGTGTTTTATTTCTAGCGTAAAAGTACCACACACCCACTGACGAGCAGTTGTGTTTCATATAAATTTAACTACCATCCTTTTGTTATAATAACGTTTTATATCAATGGAATGGACACTTCTCTTTCTATTGTCAAAACAAACAATATTGAGCTGTGTCTTGCCATTGATGCCTTATTTAATTACCTCTCAAATGTTGTGTTTTTGATGTAAGCATTATTCATTTTTTTCCAACATCATTGCAATCATATTTTCAACATACTACATGTTAAGATTCATGTTATTTTCGAGTACAACTCTCACAAATCCCTTTTCCTAACAATGACGTAAGAGAAGAAGTTATAACATTGATGAAACAAAATAATGTCTTACTTCATGCTTGGGCATACTATTTTACTTTAATGTCATTTAATTGAATACGGTGATTTCTTTTTTCTACACGTATTTTTAATCATTACATTTTTACACTTTTATTTTAACTGTTTGTTGTTTAATGTTCAGTTAAATGGTGCTCACTTGGGTACTGGATATTTGTAACCACGCGTTGTTTTTAGTTTAGAAATAAAGTAAACTTTGATTGTGACAGTGTGCGGTGGAACCTGCTTTTAGCTCATTTACGAGCTAACCAATCATTTTCTGCCCCAGATCAATATTGTCTGGGTGAATTAGAGCCTCCCAGGCCACAATAAATAATTGATCACTTATAGTTTGCAGTTAAACAAAGGTTCACAATCAGTTGGATATCAATGTCAAAAAATGCTGTTTCCTTGAAAGAAGTTCTTATTTATAGTAGTCAAATGTATTCTTGTCATGCACTACACTTACACTTAAGCGTATTCGATTCAAAGAAGACAGTGATTTGTGTCTTCTTCTCATCTTCCTAAGCGTGTTGCTTTAGGGTTTTAATAATTTTAAGACACTTTTTTTTAATGATCAAGCAGCTAGACAAGAATTGAATAGATTTAATTCAGAAACCCCATGATTTAAAAAGAGCCTATGCCAGTTGCACTTGAATTCATTGCGTGAGATAGACTTTGCCATAAGTCTTTCTTCTATATCCAATACCTATCAAGGTACCATGGACTCCTCTGCAGTCAAAGCAAAATTGGGTTGTTCATCTTCTTTGACACGGCTTTACTCAGATTTTTTTAATGGGACTACTCACAAAGGTCATTAAATGCAAAATATAATTTGATGTTTTTAAGATCAACTGGCTTCAGAGGCTGAATTTTTCCAAAATTCTAGGACAGTGTCTCTTTTTAAGCTCATGCCTGAAGCACCTATTCAGTGCACAAGTCTGAAAACGATTTGGTAATTTAGTTGAAGATTGTTTTAATTGGGTGTGTGAATGCTTGTTCGTCTCTATATGCCCTGCAATTGGCTGGCAACCAGTTCAGGGTGTCCCCCGGCTATTGCCCGAAGCCAGCTGGAATACGTGCCAGCAAGCCTGCGCCCCTTTTGAAGATAAGCGGCTCTGGAAAATAGATGGATGGCCAAGACAAACGCAAGATCAAGCGGGCCCTAAATATGGAGTACTATGTTTCCCATAAATGACCAACAATGTATTATTTATCCAGTTGAAACCATCTCATTGAAGATCTTAACTGAATGTCCCTTGAAGTCAGCCTTACGATTCATTAGCCTTACAGTGAAGACATGGTAGGGAGAGTGTGTCAGTAAAGAAATGTACATAAAAGACAACAAAATACCAACACTTTTCTCTAATGACTATGTTCTCCTGCTGCGTCTACATTCAAGTTATGCATATGTTTTATGCAAATGTTAACGAGAATCTGGATGTCAACGTCCCCCCACCAAGCTGTTTGCGTTTGCAGTGGGAGGCATTGATTTACTTAGAACTTGTGTCGACAATTCTTTGAAAATATAAAGCCCTGGTGATATAGGAAACCGTTAATTACTTGGTTCATCTGCAGGGGTGCTTTGAAGATGTGCAAGTTGGAGGTACTATATGGATCTGCAACAGAAAGCAGTTATGAACAGTCATGTGTAATTTACTCACTACACTTTGAAGTGGATTACAAAGTTGATTTATGGAATGTAATGACCATACCACAGTAAACGCCACGTTTGCATTACATATTTAATAACGTAAATGTAATTTATAAGTATATTTCATAAGCGTCACGTTAATCTTCCAACTGAGTGTTGGTGATGCCACAAAGTAAGTTTTTCTTGTCTGCTTGGATCTTTAGTGATTTAATCTGTTTCATGCTAAATACTTAAAGGTAAGTCTTGCTTTGAATTGCCATAACAATAATTCATTCATCCCTAAAAGGATTTCCATCAATAAGATTGGTGTTCTCCTTTTATTATGGTATGTGCAATATATACACGCATACACACGCATCATACATTGTAATTTTTTAAATCTTTTCCAGCCCGAGTTCAAACTTTTTCTGATTCAGTGAGCTTTGCCAAGCTAATTTTCTCCTCATTTAAACTTTATAAACAATGCATTTTTCTGCCACACAGTTTGAGAATGATTAATGTTACACCAATTTTTCAGTTAAGTGCTCAGATAAATTGTTTTTCATGTGATCTAGATTGTTTTTATTATGACCAAATTTCATCAAGTTGTCTTCCGCACTTTGCATACTAATTGAAATGCATTTCCTTTCATGTAGTTTGAATTACTAACGCCCGTGCTGACAGCGTTTGTTGAGCCTGGTGTGTCAGTCATTGCTGTTTTTACATTACTACAGTAATTTTTTTTCTGTATGTACATATATATATATATATATATATATATATATATATATAGATAGATAGATAGATAGTGAGAGAGAGCATCTATATCCCTGCATATGTAACATTGAACAATACATTGATCTTGTTGTACCAGCACTTACACCCTTAAGTTTGGAAATGGGTCAGTGTATTTTTTTTTTTTAAAAGTGAACAACCACAATGTTGCTCACTGCTTTTTGTTATGAAAGAGCATGTTATCCCAATTGAATAAGATACAGTGGGTGTTACACAGCGAAAGATGTGGTCATATAGTCTCCCTCAAAGCTTATTCCAAATCTTGTAAAACCCCTTTATTGATCTTGATATCGTTTGTCGCAAAAAAAAAAAAAAGTGCTGACACAAGGCAATCCGCGCTAGTTGAGGATAAGGGCTGCAAAGCACTGACTGTAATAGACTTTTTAAGTCTACCACCAATTTCTTTACTCGTTTACTTTCCTTAATGCCTGTCCTCCATCTGCTTGCTCTTCCCCTGGGCGTTATTACCACCTCCATCTCTGACATGGCAAGAGTGCATGCACCCTTTGGAAATGAAATTAGATGGTGACTTTAGAAAGCACAAGATACTGTACTTCTAACCGAGAGAGATTTACACAGCTTTTATAATACTTGGATCTAGTATTATTCCTCTAACAACTTCAGAAAGTTTCTTTTATGTACAAGGAAATGTTCCTTTTCCTGACCGCTAAAAAGTGATGTGACTATATGAACATGCTTTTTCGGGATGATATAAAACCTGTAACTGAGTCATTTAGGATCTAGATGAGGAAATGAACATGTAGTGTTTTTTTTTTAGTTTCTCTCTGTAGTCATTTCTATTGCAAAAACGAACCAGCATATTTTTTAAACATTTTTAGTGTTGCAAACATTATTTTTCTGTTGAATGTCTCAGATGTTTCAGGACTAATTTGCACTACTCATACCTGCACCCGCACTTACTCAGCACCACTATTGGTTGTGTGTTTGTTTTGTTTTACTTTTTGGTAATGCCAAAACACTTTGTTTTTTACATAAATGGTGATAAAAGAATCTGAATCTGAATGTGCTTGAAAAGTGCTTGGGTCAGTTAATGTGACAAGAACTTAATCTGCTTCCCACAATTTGTACACCTTATATAAGTTTAGTTGGCAAATACCTTATTTGTGCATTATTATCCTGTTATCATTTGGCATGTGGTGATGGTCTGCCATTGCGAAGGCCTCGTGCACGTAGCAAGTTATCTTACCAGTAAATGTATTTGAGACTTTCCCCAGTCAAGTTATGCTCTGAGGTATATGATCAGATGTTGTATGTAAACATAGTGATGAGATGGACCATTTTTTGCAAGTAAATCATAAACGTGATTTCACACCATCGATCTTCTTGATATACTTACTGTATGCCATTTTTCATAGAATTATAGAAAGCCCACATTGTGTAGATATTTGCATTTATTGTTTAATGTTTAATGCATTAATGAGCTTATTTTTTCCATCTGAGCTTGAAATGTCTGACAGCATTTGAATTTACCACGATGTGCATCACATAAATAGTTTGTGAATGTGAGTCACAAAAATAAGTGAATGTTATCACATCCACGTATGCACTTCTTAATAGACAAATTGATTAGATCCTATACCTAATCCAGACTGAAATTCCGAAATAAAAAGTGTATCTTTTATTTCTTGTACTGTTGTTTTTTGTAATGCATTGTGTTTTCTCAACAGGTACGTATTGAGACAGCGACAACTCTGAAGCTCAATATCCTTTCAGGTCTTAGAAGTGAATTACTATCAGTGATTCTCAAAGTGATGTAAGATTACCTCTATTTGTAGTCACCACTCTGCTATCGCTGATACTTCTTATGTATTATTCCACCCTTAACTCATGGCTACCTGTGGATGACTTTGAGTTTCGGACAGAGCAATTCCTCCCCGTGAGTACTCATTTTATCCTCTGTCCAAGGATTGCTGTTTATTTTGAGAAAATATTCACAGTAACACTTCACCATACTGCACAGTACTTGGAGCCCATCTTCGGACTGCTCTTCCAGCTGTTGCAGCAGGTGACCGAATGTGACACCAAAATGCAGGTGCTCCACGTCATCTCCTGCGTCATTGAAAGAGTTAACACACAGGTGAGTTTTGGAAGACTAACTTGTCTGTTTAGGTTACTATGAAATTGCTTTTGAAATGATCCTTTATTTCAAGCAAATAGAATACTTTTTTGAGGAAGACACAGTGGTGCAGTCTGTTGCTGCTTGGAGGAAACATCACTCAAAGTAATCACCCAGGGGATTTTCCCATAAAAGGATCTTAATGATTTGTCATACCGACAGTGGTAACACAAATGACTTTAACCGCAAGGCTTTAGGCGGCTCTTGCCTCCGTGTCATTCCTCACTTAACCCTGTGGCGCAGATACCCGTTGAACCACAGTGATTTAATTCAAGGCCATACCAGAATGATTATATATTCTTGCATTCAATAAGTTGCCCTCATCCACATCTTCCTCTTCTAGGAAAAAAAAAACAAAAAAACCTGACCCTCTTAATGACCTCCCCAGGCTCTTTTCAGATCCACTTTAAGCACCTTGCATTAAACTATGCCTTGACTTCAATCTGTCACAGAAATGACTTTCATCCTTGTGAACTGTCAGTGTGGTTAAGTCTACCCCCGGTCTCCGACCCTGACTAAACCTCTAGAGTCAGCGTGAGTCTTATTAACATTCTAACCCTGCCAGAAAAGGAATGAAGTTTCCTTGTTGGGAGAAAAACACTCAGTGAGTGTTGCTTATGATGATGATTATGATGACAAAAAGATGTATTTATTTATATATATATATATATATATATATATATATATATATATATATATATATATATATGTATATATATGTATATATATGTATATATATGTATATATTTGTTTGCAGGCTTGACATATTTATCTTCCATGTCTCCCATTCCAGCTATTTGAAAAAGTTGTCTTGTCAAGTAAAAGAAGTGTGGGTTACAAAGACCGCTCACAAACCACACAGGGAACATGAACGATTAGTGCGTGTTGCGGCAATATTAAAAAATGTTTTGAAATTCGCTTGCTTTCCTAGCATTCTTTTTGTTATTGTTCAATACTCCAAATAGCCTCTGGCTTTTAATAGATTTTTACATCATTAACGATGCAGGTTGCATTAGCACTGCACATACTGTATGTATTGCATTGTCATAATGAAAACTCTATTAGAGTTCGTGTTTGAATGTGGCTGCCGTTGAAACCACAACCAACCATAACTGCTTGCTGCATAGTCAGATGGACAATCATGTCCTGAAGGATTAAGGGGCTTTTAGATTAGCAACATTAAACTGCATGCTTCATTTTTTCCGAATCTCACATCATTGATGGTGTGAATGTGAGTTGAATTGACTGGCAACCAGTCCAGGGTGTAGTCTGTGCAGTCAGCGAGAATAGGCTCCGATTCCCTCTGACCCTGACCAGTGTGATCAGTCAAGTTATACAGTAAATGGATGGATAATGCTTGTTATTAAGTTTTGCTGAAGGAGTAGCCATAGTCATAACACTAATATCCCTCCTCCCAAATAGTGCAGTTAAGCCATCAGAGTTGAAGCAAGTCCATTCTGTGATGCTGGTTGACTTTCAAATTGTTCTAAAATGAGAGATAGAAAGAAGGCAAAAGGAGTCAATCTTAAAATGTATGGGCAACATTTTTATGACCATTTCATACCAGTCATGCAAGTCCAAGTAAAAGTGAAACCTCTGAAAGTAAAGCTACTCAGCTTTTAAGGCAAATGAACAAGAAAGACTTTTCTGGTGTTCATGCTAATATTTAACTAGTATGTGTTGTTACAGCTACAGTTCATTCAACTACTGCTATTAGCTTACATTCTGCCTCCATTTTTTTTCTGTTAGATCCGACCATATGTAGGCTGTCTGGTGCAATACTTGCCCCTGCTCTGGAAGCAATCTGAAGAACACAACATGCTGCGATGTGCCATCCTCACTACTCTTATTCACCTTGTCCAGGTGGGACGCATTTCATATCGAAGGCTGGTCCAGTTTTCTCATGTTACCAGTGCTTTGTTTCTTGACGTATTTTCATTCTAGTGATGTGCCTGCAAAGCAAGAGACAGAGTCGTCTCTCCTAATGAACACACTACCATGATCATCTTAATGATGATCTGTGCTGCAAAACACCATCTCATTTATACTCTCACTGTATAGTAAATGTCATGCCGAAGTCACAGAGGGGCAAGACCTAAAGGTAGTGTCACGATTACACCCAATATTGTCTTACACCCAAAATTCCCTTTTCACTTCATCTACAAAAAGTATTGTTGGCATTTTCAAAATAGTTTTTTTAAACCTCTAATGTAAGAAATTTTAATTGCCGGCTTCTTTTCGAACACAGGTTAATGTGGTGAAAAATCCTCATTAACCTAAAACTATGTTCAAACGTCAAATCTTAAGTGATGCCAAGTAAAGCCCAAGGCAAATGCCACAGGTTTAGTGGTAGCCAACTTCGAACTTTTTAGTGACAGGCTGCCCTTTGAAGAATATCAAAAAATATAAAAATCATGTATCAAGGATATATAATATTTTGGCGAGAGCATGGCATTCACTTTCTGAAATTCAGTGCATATCTACACAACAGGTGTGAGGCAGAATTGTGCACTCCGACCCAACAGAACGGTACGTGTATTTTCACTATTCGCAGGTCAGCCAATTCCCCATCTCCCTGGAAATAGTTGTGGTCCAATTCAATATGGGTTTTGATTTAGAAAACAGCAATCCCTCACCATTTGTTGAACAGAACTACTCACATTCTCCTTCCAACATAGTAGGACCCAGTGGCACAAAGTTTTTTTTTTGTTTTTTTTTTTTTTTTGAGAACACGCAGATTAATGTAGTAGGCAATGTCAAGGCAAAGCATTCAACAGGGAAACATTTTACAGTTGTATAATCTTTTAAACAGTTGTTAAATAAATGTGAAGCATTTAAATAAACACTTAAAGTTAAAAGTTAAAATGTTACAAAATATTTGGGTCCCAATGTTCTAATTTTGATGTATGCAAGTCACACCTCAGTATAAGTCAAAGGATCGATCGGCTATGAACAAAACAGAAAATTGGAAAATGTATGACTTATAGTCTGAACAAATGCCAGAAAATGTAAAATACAGACGTAAACCTTGATGCAGACTGAAATTAGGTGTGCCGCCATCTTTCATGATATGCAGTCATCACACATGACATCTGCCCAAAATCCATTTGCCTTCTTCCTTTTTGTTGGGTGGCTTTCCTTGCATATTCCAAAAGCTTGAATGTTGGGTTCAGTCAAGAATTTTAGTTACCTGTATGTGTCAATGTGAGTCTGAATGCCTATATTGGAGCTATGTACCCTGCAATTGACTGGCAACCAATTCAGCATATGCGCTGCCTGTTACCCACAAGTCAGGTTGGTTAGGCTCCAGTTCACTGATGACCGTGATGAACTTAATAGCTTCAGAAAATGGGTGAACGCATTGAAGGTTTTTGACTTTAAAACTTTGACTGTGGTTTCTTAAATAAGGCTTGATTAAATGATTGATTTGATTTTAAAATTGTTACAGTGTTTATCCCCAAAAGAAAATTCCATTGCTCTCTGTGCACCAGTATTCATGTGGAATGGACACTAAACGTGACCATTAAATAGTCAGTGAAGTACAGCTTCAATTTGCACCCAAACCTTTTCTCGACCAATTGAAGTTAATCGACTTACAGCGCTATTGAATAGGAGGCTGTAAAATGCACACTGCTTTCTAAAGCTATAATTGTGTCGAAGCGCATGTAGTTGGGTACAGTTAATTCAATGGAATCTTTTTTGAATCAAAATACTGTTAGTCTGAGCAATGTACACACATATCTCTATCCTGAATGCATCTTACTGTAAATATCCCAAAACAAAGTTATGCTCTTAACAATGGAACAAAGGGACATTTTAGTCTGTAAGCTGCAGTACTGAATCTCTTGATGTATTACACTAGGAATACCTGAGTCTGTGTTTTGTCACACTGAACTTTACCTAACATTTGTTCTGCTTCATTCTTCTCAGTCTGAAAAGAAGGAACAAAAAAAAAAAACGTTTATTAGGTTGAAAGTACAGGTTTTAAAGTCCTCGACTTACATTGATGTCTTAAATCTTTTTTTTTTTTTTTCCCTAGGGCCTTGGTGCAGAAAGCAAGAACCTGTACCCATTTCTGCTTCCTGTCATCCAGCTAAGCACAGACGTTTCCCAGCCACCTCATGTGTATTTGCTGGAGGATGGATTGGAGCTTTGGTATGATCCTTGTGTTTTGTAGTCTATTATAATCCGTTCTGCCATCCTGTGGGCAAAAAAAAAAAGATATTATATATATATATATATATATATATATATATATATATATATATATATATATATATATATATATATATATATATATATATATATATATATATATATTTTTTTTTTTTTTTTTTTTGTTTGTTTTATTATTTCTGAAGTAATTCTGTAATTTCAGCTGTCACACCATCATTATTTTAAACTTTTATGAACTAGACTGCTAACGTTCTAGCTACCTTTGTTTTTCTTATAAGTATTAACAAAAGTTAACTTTTTGAATATGAGTTTATTAGAAAGAAATTGAACGTTATCATGAATGAAGAGGAGTAATAAATTGGACACATTAATTTTGCATTACCTGTAAGAAAATTTTGAAATGCAAACCAACACAGCAAATTTGGCTATATCATGTCCCTTTGCAACAAGCGTTATGAACACTAGCCAGCTAGTGCAAGAAATTAAAGGTAGCAGCGGATGAACAAAATTTTCAATTGAAATCAATTATTTGTATTATATTAGAGAGTCCAAATTTTCAAAATCCTAAAAGCCTTCAAAAATGGTAAACAGTAGACAAGTTACCATTACAAGAAGCCATACAAGTGCAAACAGAGGTTAACCCTTCTGTTGAATACAGTAAAATTCTTCATGTCTAACAATATGCGATAAACACCCTCCATTTCTGACATACTTGCATCACCTAAGCAACCCAAAGAACAGGCTTTATCAGTTACAACGGCATATATCTTGTGTTTGTTGTGTTTTTGATTGATATTCGTTGAAATTGATTTTCAGATGATGACATTGTTTTTATCTACACTTTACACAATACCCCTTCTTGAATGCAATTGGGGTTTGGAATTGAATGAGTGGAAATTGGGTTGCCTCATGTCAC